>NC_043007.1:899023-926523 GCF_006345805.1 Octopus sinensis | reverse complement strand
CACACATACAGATCATTCAAAATGTGAATGGATAATGAAGAAGAAGAAAAATTTTAAAGACTAATTTATAACTATTCTAATTCCGTAATTCATCAACATTTCTTCTTCTCTGACTAATTTTAGAGAACTATCTAACAAAAACTCTTTCATTAAGAAGATATATCCATTTATGAAGCTTATATCAGCTATGTCCATTTATAGTAGTTCTTGCACTAATACCAACCAACTGGATTAATTTTCCAAAGAACTTCCTAATTTAAGTCTGCGGGAAAAAATATATAATAATAATATCCAGAATTTAAAACAAAAGCAGTAATTAAATAAAAGTAAAAATAAAAAAGAATTGAAAAACCCAGAACAAAATTTACTTGTTAATATAGAAATGAAGTTTTTTTTAAAAAAATAAGGATTTTGAAACTGTTTGTTAAATTTGACTAAACTTACTTATGAGAGATGCTAGACTAGGTTTTAGTTCATTGTTGTTCCTGCATGCTCCACAATGGACAAAAATACCAATGTAATTTAAAGCATAAGAAGCAGGCTGCATAAACTGTATTTGTAATAAAACAGCATGACCAGTTTAAATAGCAACAGAAAACAAGGAGAGAAAAAAAAAAGGATATTTCATTCTCAGCCTGAAAATATGGGATCATTTGATTAGGTAACAACAATTAAGGGCAATTTAAATTCAGCCACAAAAACGTTGCTCACTTGCCAGCATTTTGTATTCAAAGGGCCACATATAAATAAATAAAACCTTCCATTATTGCTTTCATACAGAATATCTGAATATGTGAACAACAAAATTCCCACATGTCAACAAATTTCAGACATTAAAAAGTGTTTCGTAGGAATGGCGGAATATTTACTCAAGTTCCAGAACATAACAGAGTTACCTCCCTAGTTTTAATAAGTACTTACCAATCAGTGCCACTAGAGGACTCTGTTCCACTGCTAGAATCATGATGCTTAGCTTGTTTTCTCCTGGAGAGTCAACGAGAAATTGATGCAGAAAGTTGAGATTATCTAAGTTACTAGAAGTGGTGTTAGGTATTCAATGAACAATTTAGGAAAGAAGAGAAAAATAAGGAACCTTGCCAAAAAAGAGACAAAGAAAATAGGCAAAGCATTTAGCACATCAAATATTGAGCAAATATCTAATCCAAGAAAGCAACCAGAAGATTTAAGCAAAGATATATAAGAGCCAAAAAAGAAACAAAGAAAACGGGGAAGGAAAAAATTTGCCGAAAAATAATTCAATGTCGACAAGACAGCAACAATGAAGACTGAATTGACAAAAAGGAAAGCAAGGAATTGTTTAATGCACTGTTTACCATACTGTTCCAAATTTGGAAAAAGTCTAAACCAAACAATTTGCCAACAATGCTCGCCAGTTCACAGTATTTGATGGTTACCAGATATATAACACGGCTCAGTAACTTGCCATATTCACACAGCTTCTATTTCAAGTAGACTTTTTTTCTTTTTATATATCAAACTTTCAATTCTAGCTTTATATAATTACATCACCAACATAACTCCAAGTGGCAACAATTAAAAAAAAAATTAAATAAATAAACAAACAATAAGCAAAATAATGACATCAGAAGAAGGTTTGCACTGGAGAGTCAAGTTAAGTAGCAATGCAGCTAAGATGTTGATGTTGAATTGTGGACACATGAAATTTAAATGAAGGTACGCAGATTTAAGATACAATAGGTCAACAGTGATTGTTCTTAACGAACCAAGGTAATTAATTTTATAGTTAGATCCTTTAATTTTGTAATTATTACCTAAACAGCTGATTTACTTAGATATTGAGCTAAAACACAACATAACTTATACAAAACACTTTAACACAGTAATAATAATTAACTGAGGAAATAATTAACTTACTTTAGAACTAGCAGGACCCATGGAAAGTCCACGGAATGAAGAAAATTAAGAGAAGCTATTTAAGAAAGAAGAGATGATTTGCATTTTTGTTGTATATAAATCTTATTGTTACCTGTGCAATAAATGATACAAAAGTATACAGTAACAATCTATACAATACATAAAACAAACATCATTCGTTAATATTTAATTCTACTGAAACTGCAAAATCAGCATATAATTGCATATTCCTTATCAAGCAATATTCTATCGTAATTACTTTACATTATATACAATTAATGCACACAAATGATATAAAGACTATACATAATGTTTTTATTTATATGATTAGAATTTATTCCATTGCAAATTAAAAAAAAAAAAAATCTACAGCTATTTTCTAAGTTATTTCACTTCAAGTCACAATATATTATATGATTTTAAAATTTCCCTGTGCTAAATACTTCCTTTCTCTCACTTCAACAAACTTTTTAAACATGTAAATTCTCCTCTTCACATTGTTAACATTTCTCCGTTCCCCTTCACCTCTTACTTCCACTAACCATGCTATCACGTGGTTAGTGGATGTGGCTCTCTGCTAGCTTACTCACTCTCACTCCACCTCCCCTCCTCTCCAACAAACTAAAGTGTAACATGTAAACAAACAAACAAGCAACATTATAATATAGACTTATGAACTCTAAATCTGTTAAAATTTTAGAAAAATACACTAACACAGTTCTCATATTAGGAAATGTGACATTAAAAAATAAAGGAAAATTACTGTACACACACACCCCTAGAAATTAAAGGCAGAAGTGAAGGTGTTTGCAAAACCTTAAATATCATGGACAGAGCACCCTTTGTCCCTAAAACAGCAAAAAGAGGGAAAACAGTGCATCCTATGTTTATCTGAAAAATCCCAGATCCTCAAACTGAAGATAACCAAAATCTTACTTCCCAGAAGTGAAAGGAGACCATTTCTATTGGAATATATTCAAATCCTGACAGGCTAGTCTCAACCAAATGCAATACACTTGATCTCTAACCCTAACAAGCAGTTATCTGATAGTGTAGACAGCAACCACTTGTGCACACAACACAACTTTACACCTGACTGTTCTTGACCAATGAGAATCAGTCTTAATTAAGAAGTACACAGCCTGAAAGTCTGTACATGGGGAGAAAATCAGACTAGTGGTGGAATGAATCACAACTATTTCCCAGGTAAATAAATGTACACTCACATAACCAAAATTATATGTATACATGTGTGATTGTGCGTATAAATACACACACATAACATGTGTACATAACATGTGCATGTATGATAGTGCACCAGAATGGTCTTAACTATAATGGCTAAAATGGAACTATATATGTATGCATGTATATTTGTATTAGTGTGTAAGCGTTAAGTTCTCCTTGTGTACAGCATCCAGATCCTCTAAGTGTACCAAGTCTTGGTGAGTGTAAAATGTATGTTAAGTACCAGCGGCTAACTACCCACCAGGATTTTACAGTGATATCTAAGAATCCACACAGTCACATTTTGTAGTAGTCTACTAAAGATCACTGTGACCTAATTAATAAACAATGGGTTTTTTATCAAGGAGAGGTCAAAAGGAGGGGGGGAACCCCTACCAAACCTTGTGCAGCATTTTAGGAATTGCAGCTTGCCTTTAAAAAGGCAGCTCATATTCCAAAAAGGAACCATTAACAGGAGTAGGTGGGAGCAAGCAGATATATCCCCACTGTATACCAGAACTGCACAGAGGCCTGGAGCACTGAAAAAAGGATGAGCCACTGTTTTGAAAGCACAAATCTGAGGCATTAATTCACCTGTCTAATGAATCTCACACAGAACACTTCACCAACACACAGTGGTCCAAAGGAAAGGTCTTAGAACTGACAAAGCTAATGCAATGAACGAATTCCTCAACAGCTTATGAAATAGAAAACATGTGTGTTGCAGAGCAACATTCTTTTCTACTCTAGGCACAAGGCCCGAAACTTTTGGGGAAGGGGCCAGTTGATTAGATCAACCCCAGTATGTAACTGGTACTTAATTTATCGACCCCGAAAGGATGAAAGGCAAAGTCGACCTTGGCGGAATTTGAACTCGGAACGTCACAGCTGATGAAATACCGCTAAGCATTTCGCCCGGCGTGCCAGCTTGCTGCAACACTGCTCTACAAAATGCATGTAAATCACAGTCCAGCAGAACAATGTTACCATCATAGTATGAAATGCATCATTTTCCCGAAGGCCAGTACAGTCGTTCCTGCCCAGGGCCTCTCCACATCTGCTTCCAAGACCCCACACGACAGCTTTCTTCACTCGATAATCAACATTCAGAACTGACTTCTAGAAATTGTTGGAATAGCTATCACAGAGAGATACAGGTATCCAAAGGCCTAGGAACAAATACATCATCAATCACCATCAGAAATGCAATGAACCAATAAGTAACCTATTGGAAACCTATAACGAATGATGCTATCG
This sequence comes from Octopus sinensis, assembly GCF_006345805.1. Classification (NCBI taxonomy): domain Eukaryota; kingdom Metazoa; phylum Mollusca; class Cephalopoda; order Octopoda; family Octopodidae; genus Octopus; species Octopus sinensis. The sequence continues at coordinate 922,143 of NC_043007.1, read as the reverse complement.
TTGATAAATGCAGGATAAAATGAATGTATGTGAGAGAGTGGGTGTGTGTTTGTAGTAAAGAGACAGACAGGTAGACAGCGATAAGGAGAGATTCTGAGAGTAAATATGTATTAATCACAGATTATTATAATCATACAAAATTACGCCAGGTCATTAAGACTGTAGTTTACTTGTGTCTCTTCATTAGCACTGGACCCCAGACGAAGATTAATTAGCTCTTAATGACCTGGCAGTAAATGAACTTTATTCAGTTGAAACACTGAATATACAGACAACTGTTTTGTTTGCTTAGAAAACAAGGGAGAAAAGAAAGAAACAAAGAAAAATTTTTACAAATTTGCAACAGACTGGCATTTATATAACAAAAGTAAATAACTTCTTCCAAATGCATAGAATCGTTGTTCACCCCCATATTTAGCTGTGTGCTTCATAAGGCTGTGATCAAAGTTACTCCAAAACAAGATAATCCTGTTTTTATTTTAGTCATATGTACAAAGTGTTGCTTCTCAATTTTTCTTTTAACTATAACCCCTCATCCCACTCCCTTTTTTTAACTCCTCTTCCTCACAGCCCACACCAGACAGTTGGACATCATCACACCATTTTTAAAGCACCGACACACAATATCAGGCCACAGTGAGTCAGATCTGAATACCAGTTTGGCACAGGTGACTATTTACCACACTGCTATAAGCAAAGGGGGTAAGCATGGGTGGTACACATTCTATCGGTTATTTACTTATTCACATTTCAAAAGTCTATGTTCTGAGTTCAAATTCTGCCAAGGTCGACATGCCTTTCATTCCTTTAGGGGTCAAATTAAATACCAGTAAAAGACTGAGGTCAATGTGATCAACTAGTCCCCTCCCCAAAAATTTCAGGCTTTGTGCCTTTAGTAGAAAGGATTATTATTATTATTACTACTACTGAGTGAGAGAATAGTGCATGCCATCAAAGTGACACTGGGTTAAAATATACAAAGCCCAGTATACCCATCATGACTACCTGCCCAATAAGGGTACACCAGGTACATGCATCACAACCATATGTGCTGAACATGGTGATCTCATTTCAAGATTAAACAGCGCATCTAACAAGCAGTTTGTCAAAATATTGTATTTAAAAAAATATTTTTTTACGTTAGTCCCTAGTAGCTATATAAAATATTCCACCACCTTTCAAGGAGCAGTACTGCCCACATGAGAATCATTGGTTACAGAGTCACATTAGTGATTCATGTCTTTTTTGCCAAACCACGAAGTTAAAGGAATGTAAACACACCAACATCGGATGTCAAGTGATGAGGAGGGACAAACACAGACACACACACATACATACATATATAGGACAGGTTTCTTTCAGTTTCCGTCTACCAAATCCACTCACAAAGCCTTGGTTGGCCCGAGACTATGGTAGAAGATATTTGCCCAAGGTGCAACACAGTGGGACTGAACCCAGAACCATGTGGTTGGTAAGCAAGCTTCTTACCACACAGCCATGCCTGCGGCTTATCTTTTTTTCTTCTTTTTCTTTTTTTTTTTAAACACTATAGGATGTCGAACCTGCCACAGATCCCAATAAATATTTTTCCAACTATGTATTAAAATGAAAGGACACCAGAATACACAGAAATTCCCTTTCTTAGTCACAATAAATTTAAAGACTCAAATATTAACGATTTCATAATCACAGAAACAAATGTTTAAATTATTAATTATAACTTGAAACCAGTAATTCTGGTGAATAGCTCAAAATACTTGAATACCTTTAAGTAGGAAAGCTTAATTAGCTGTTTGGAATATCTTTAAGTAGCAAACCTTAATCAGTTGTTGGAAATATGTCTTCCTTCAAGGAAAACCTATTTCAATCACTCAGATTTTTTGTAATCATCATCATCATAACTTAAAATCTTTTCCCAAGATAATATTTGAAAGGTTTTAATCAACTTTTGCAAAAGTAAGCTACAGACTCACTGACTGAAAATTCGGAAGGATAAGGAACACAGAAGTTAGACACCCTTTTAATACCAACCAACACAAGACCAGTTCTTAGTCTGTGATTCAAACTTCCTGCTTTAAAACTATCAAAATTAAAAACTTCCATCAGAGTTTCATTTTAAAATAAGTGCCAACATTAGATTGATAATGACAAAATTAATTCCAACAAAAGCAGGATTTTTCAACAGAAATACACCAAAAAAAGGGTTAACCCTTTCATTACCAACCTGGCTGAAACCAGCTCTGGCTCTGAGTATGAATGTCTTGTTTTCATAAGTTTTGAATTAAAATCTTCCACCAAACCTTAGTCACAATTTATGTTCCTAACACTAGCTGAATGATATCTAAGTTATTTTACTAAATTCTTTGTTATATTTAAAAGTAATTGAAAGAAACACAGAGCATCTCAAAATATATACAGTAACGAAAGGGTTAAGCTGCCACTGAGTTATTTGCTATTTTCCATTCAGATGAAAATAAATATTTATTTCATAGCTTTAAGTGTTAGAATGAGAAACAGACTCGAATTTTAAAATATGCCCTTCGATAAATTATCATTGTATATTTTCATTTAAAAATAAGCTCAATATTCATACAGCCGCCATCTGTGTTGCAGAAACATTGACTTCCATGTAGCATCAAGTCAACGGGAAAATAGGATTCACTTAATGGAACTCCCTTGTTACACTGAAATTTCCAGGAGTACAAGGAAAATGGAATCACTGCAAAAGTACATGCTGCATTATGGAACTCCTTGTTGTGGAAATAGTTCTAGGAACACATCACTTCTACAGCACAGGGTGTGCTTACATCAGGTCATATAAGAAACCAGGACACAAGGTTCTGAGAGGAGTCAAAAAAATTAGCTTTGTTTCGAAATATACCAATCCTTCACATCGCAGAGGAGAGATCAGCACTAGAAAGGGCCTTAAAGTGAAAAATAGCTGTTGCCTACTAACAATATTATTGTGTGGGAGGGTCTGGCCTTGCTAAAACAAACAGCCACTATACCTCCCACTTTCTATTTATTTCTTTTGATACCAACCCATGAGACCATCCTTGGTTCTATGAAAAACTTAGTAAAGTAACTGTCATTAAGTAGATGTGTGCAGTGTAGATTAACCCTTTTGTTACCATATTTCTGTTGAGATGCTCTGGGTAAATAATTTGGTGAAATAACTTGGTTATCATTAAGTTTGTGTTAGGAACATAAATTGTGACTAAGGTTTGGTGGAAGATTTTAATTCAAAACTTATGAAATCAAGACATTTGTACTCAGAGCCAAAAGCAGTTTCAGCCGGGTTGCTAATGAAAAGATTGACGTGAAATTTTGATGGAAAGTTTTAATTTTGATTACTTCAAAAGAGGAAAATTGTACTGCAGAATCAGGGATGGTCTAGGGCCAGTTGATACCAAAAGGGTCAAAATGAACCAAATTAATCTTTCAAATTCCATGTTTAATTTATGTTCCTAACACCAGTATAATATTGACATGAAATTCTTCAATATTTCCAAAATTAATTGAAAAACATGTGAGTAAGGGAGAGGGGTTGGATACCATCTCAAGGATTCTTCCAATCCAACTTGGTGGTCACAGCAAGAATTCAATTTCTAAATGAACATGCTTACAGGAACAAAATATGATATACAGGACTGTTTCCGTTTTTTTTTTTTCTTTTTTCCCCAAATTACATCTAATTAACATGGTTTACAAATAGAGATGTTAAAAACCATGACAATTCAGCTCTTCTAGAGGATGGGGTTTCAAGAAGCACTTTCAGAAATGTTATTCAGCTATTTAGTGCAGGTTATTCCAAGCAGACATTCCTAACCGATGATGATGGAAAACTATAAATAGCAATTTCTTGTACTGCAAAGAGTTAATTTTGCAACACAGCAATAAGAAAATATAACTGGATGGAGGTGGGGGGGGGTAATAAAAGAAAGAAAAAAAGAACATTAAAATGTAAAAAGAAAACTGGAGGAATCTCAGTTACTTGAAGGAAATTCAAAGTTCTTATTTTGAAGTCCTTTATTGTGCCATGGTGTCATTTAATGGTAATGTCCCAGAAAACAGTAATTTTACTGGGGCAACATCTTCGTCCTACAGCACTTTACTCTTATCCTTAAACATGGAAGATTACAAAAAAAAAAAAAAAAAATCTTTGCTTTCCAATGGCTCCCAATAGACAAAATTAAACAGTTGAAGCCAAGTTATATTTTAAATGAAGCCGAATTAGAATTTAATAACAAATTCAATTTCATTAACTCATTATGAATAAATTTATGCTATAACTCGAAACACATTTCCGTTAAAGATTCTTCTAAAATACAAACCATATGTCTACCAAAGATTCTACAACAAGAGTGACACTAAATCGTTCCGTTTTGCTTGATACCGATATGTCCTGCATTACGGCGACGTATTTTGTCGTCTGTGTGACTGGCCTGAATGGAGCACCTCAACGGCTGGCGCCACTCATATTTGTCCACTATTTGTAGTGGAACAGCCTGCTTCTGTCACTCGGGGGTGCCGCCACAACATAAATCATTATTGTCGTCGTCGTTTTAACGTGCACATTTCCATGCTGAAATGAGTCGGACAGAACTTTTGTGAAAGATTTTTCTACAGCAGGATGTCCTACCTGTTGCCAACCCTCACTCATTACCAAGCAAGGTAAGACTTCCCCATGGCTAGACATGTCTTGCAAGATTGGCAACAAAGGACACCAGCTGCATGACAGTAACACTCGCAACTATTATGCAATGCCAAGGCAAGGCAGCAATAACACACACACACACACACAATGGACTTCTTTCAGTTTCCATCTCGCAGATCTACTCACAAAGCTTCAATCAACCTGGGACTATAGTATAAGATACTTGAACAAGGTGACACACAGCAGGACTGAACCTGAAACCATTTGGTTGGAGAGCAACCATGCTGGCACCAATGGAAATACCGAACTGAATGCCGATTTTCTGCAGGCATGTGTATTCTTGAAAATCTTACCTTCGTTAAAGGGTCGTTTAGACAAATGAAATTCAAACAGTAGAAAGAAATGTAAAAATATAATCAGTATAGCCCCCAACCACATCTGTCTCCCTCCCACACTCTGAGCCATGCCTACAGGTATCTGCACTTATGGACATCCATACCAACGTCTAAAGATTCACAACTTTTCTCAGGAAAGCTATACAAGTCACTTCCTATTGCCTTCAAACAGTTTGATAGTTTGCTTTCTACATCTCCTGAGCTTATTCCTAGACGTATAGGGAACTAGTTCATACAACATCAGGGCATATCCATGCACCCATGGTGCCTGCGTGACACATGTCTAAGGGCCAACTTTTCTCCATGGCCTTAGTCACTGCACCATCTTATGATATGAGACCCTTAGGAAGTGCATGGCTTAATGGTTAGGGTGTTGGACACCTGATCATAAGATTCATAAACCAGGGACCTCATTGTGTTCTTGAACAAGACACTTCATTTCACATTACTCCAGTCCTCTCAGTCGAGTAATGAGTAATCCTGCAACAGACTAACGTCCTGTTTAGGGGAAGATACATATGCCACAGAAACCAGTACTAAGGAGCTATTGGACCCTTAGCAAATCCTTCCACTACAAACCAGAGCAAACCTGGGAGTATTGGTGACTTAGGGTAACTCTCTTTATCCCCCATCACCAAAATTCTTGAGCTGGGGCCTCACCACTGGAAGCAGTTTAATCCTTTAGCATCCAGATTACAATCAAATGGGATGCTTACTTATCCACATTGTTTTGAATTAATCATGCATAATCTCCTCAAAGCTATGAGGTCTCAATGTTGTGAGTGTTGATTTTTAGAACAACACTGTAGGGCATGAGAGAGAGGCATAGAATATTTGGGCCAGACATGGCCAGTTTAAAATGCTAATGAGCTAATGTCTTGCTCAGAATATTATGTACAAACATTGGAGAAAGCAGATTAAAAATGTTACCAAGATCCAGTAACATCTGTATGGCTTGCACTTAGAAATGTCAGGAAATATGAAATGTGAACCTGATAAGCTACGACTTGGGAAAATAGCTGTGAACAGAGGCTATTTTCCCAAATCTTAGCTTATCAGATAAGGACAAATTAATAAAGAGATTTGTTTGAAAAGTATATTTCCCAGCTGACTGTTTAATGAACACAGACCAGAGGTTTTAATTACACACCATATCAGACATCTACGTGGGCTGCAAAGCAAGCTCCTTAACTGCAGAGTCTTTACTCTCTCTCTCTCTCTTTCTCTCTCCAGTTCAGAACATAACGAGTGGATAATTAAATCATTGGGCAATTTGTCCAAGAACAGGAGTTTTAGCCAGACTTCATAAGATCACTTAACTGAGAAAACGACCAACACAACATCATTACTTATCACTGACAGCCACCATTCATTTAATTTTCCAAAATAATCTTCCATGTTAGACATATTCAAATCTCTCTACATAAAGCTGAAGTCGTCTGCGTGTGGCAGGTTTGGTAGCCTTCAACTAACACTATCTCCTCCGAGACCCTGCGGCGCAAGTTGACCAAAATTGAGAGTATGATAGAAGGAGGCTTGCTCTTCCTTCCTTAGAAGAAAAAATTCAAATCGGACTATGTTAACACCAAAAATTATTTACATCAAAAAGGTACTTATTTTCTATGAAAATCCCTATTTTTTACGATTTTTTGACTGCTGTGTCGCCATTTTTCGGTGTATTTCAACCAGAAAAATGTTCACTTAAAGAGAAGAACAAGCTACACAATGCAAAATTTTTACTTTTCAAAAATTCGAATTCTAAAGGGTCGAAAAGAAAACAAGCCCGAGCAATGCCGGGCTATACTGCTAGTTTATTTTAGCACTGAAACCGATTGGAAGGTATCTTCCAAAACGATCCTTTCCTCTGCGGGGGGGGGGGGGGGGAATGACCTGTTTACTTGAGTGATGTGTATTTTGTCATTTTCAATGCTTGTACAACTTTCAACATCAGAAATATTTTATTAACCAAACCTAAGCACTCCAAAAAGTTTGTCCTAATCATGCATGCTTGATTACAGAGTTTTAGTTGGCCTTTGTTCCATATCATCATCATCATCATTTAACGTCCGTTTTCCATGCTAGCATGGGTTGGACGGTTCGACAGGGGTCTGGGAAGCCAGGAGGCTGCACCAGGCTCCAGTCTGATTTGGCATGGTTTCTACAGTTGGATGCCCTTCCTAACGCCAACCACTCCATGAGTGTAGTGGGTGCTTTTTACGTGCCAGGGGAGGCTGGCAGCGGCCACGATCAGTTGGTGCTTTTTATGTGCCACAGACGCGGAAGCCAGTCAAGGTAGTGCTGGCATCAGCCACATTCAGATGGTGCTTTTTACGTGCCACCGGCTTGGGTATCACAACTACAATTTCCATTTGATTTTTATTTTGATGTAATTGACTACAATTATATATGTCTCCTTTTACAGAAACAAAAGGGTTTATAGGACTGCAAAACAAGTGTTCAAATATAAGTGAGATGAAGATAAGGTGTTGGCGTAGTATGTCATCTACAGCAACTTACATCTAGACTACCTTGTGATCTACATTCAAAATTTTGTTGTAGACATTGGAATGGATGTAATATCTATTTGGATCCTAACGTGCCGGCCAGCTTTCTTTTCATTAAGTCCCCAAGTTACTATAGTATTTGAAAAATAATTTGGGAAATGTTTATCGTATGTCATGGATACCAGAAACAGGCAATACCATTTTTCCTGTCCTGATACACAGGATAAACAAAGAGTGAAAGAATTACAAAAACAAAAAAAAATTCATATAACTTTTAACATATTACAGCTCAGAGGACTACATTTTAGAAGTTAAGAATCAGGCATTAAATTATGTAAAATATATAAATCACAAATGATTTAAGCAGATTTTACATTTATATATGTAAATATATATATAAAATATCCTCCAAACCTGTTCAACAAATGATAGTATTTAGAAGTAAAAACCAATAAAATAAAACAGGAATTGAGAGCATATCTCTTGCAAACAGTTACCATGAAGCCAGCCTCCAAAAAGAATATCATTAATAATTTTCAATGTAATTAATAAGTTTCATAAAGCAAATGAAGTTTTTATCTAAATCTTATGAAAATTCTAATTAGAATTAGACCAGATTCTTGTAATAATTTTTAAGCAATTTTATTTGAAAAGAACAAATAAATGTGAATAATGATTTGAATATGAGAAATTTTGACAATGGCTAACTTGGAATAAATATGCAGAATTTGCAGAGCAACTTGACAATTAATGTCAGAAATATTGTGTTAATTTAGTCAGAATAAAATAAATTAACAGCAAATAAAACTGGCAATAAAAAACATGAGAAATGCATGTGTGTGTATGTGTGTATATACACACATCGTAAAAATCTTAAAACAACCCGTTAATACAATAAATAAGAGTTTTGCCAAATAAAATGCATATACAAACAAAAATATCAACAAAAGTTGAAGGTTAATAAGAAACGGAAACGGATCAATATCAACATTGAACTTTAGTATTGATTATGAAACTTCAAAATATGGATGAATGGAAATTATTTATTATTGAAACAGTTGCCAGGGAAAAAAGCTTTGTAGAAAACAAAGGTGAAGAAAATGTCCACCACACTAGAAATCTTGAATATGGCATTAAAAGAAGTAATAACAATTAGCTAACGATCATGTTTAAGATCACTGATGCTTATTTAATCAGGCTTAAAACTGAACAAAACTCACTGTTTAAATAAATGCCACAGAGGTGACAATTTCCACTGTAAGACCTACAGCCATTAACCCTTTTGTTACCATATTTTTGTTGAGATGTTCTGTGTTTCTTTCAATTAATTCCAAATATAACAAAGAATTTAGTAAAATAACTTAGTTACCTATTTCTTTATTGCCCACAAGGGGCTAAACACAGAGGGGACAAACAAGGACAGACAAATGGATTAAGTCGATTATATCGACCCCAGTGCGTAACTGGTACTTATTTAATCGACCCCGAAAGGATGAAAGCAAAGTCGACCTCGGCGGAATTTGAACTCAGAACGTAGCGGCAGGCGAAATACCGCTAAGCATTAAGCCCAGCTTGCTAATGTTTCTGCCGTTAAGCTAATGTTAAGAGCATAAATTGTGACCAAGGTTTGGTGGTAGATTTTAATTCAGAACTTTTGAAATCAAGACATTTGTACAACTAGGCCAGAAGCAGTTTCAGGTGGGTTGGTATCAAAAGGGTTAAAACTGTAAGGATTCGATTTTTCTCTAAAATCATTTAACAACTTTAATAACAAATAAACGACAATTTAAAACCTTCCTCCATGTGTTTTTGTTGTTGCATTCGAGTTTATAAGATAGAAATGCAATTTCTCTACATATATACTTGGAGAATTATAATGTTCATGTTTTTCTAACATTTTAATACAAATAAATATAATCCATGTGTGCCATTATTTATCCCATGAATTGTCTTTGTACTAAAATAAAAAAAAAAGAACAAAAAAATCAAATAAGCTTAAGCGAATTTCTTCTCACTAAATTTCTCCAAATCTACAAAAGTTACATTCTCTCACAAGACAATATTAAATTGTAAATAACTGCTAATGGACAATTCTGGTTTGAAGACAAAAGACAATCTATATTTTCATGTCAATAAAGATAGTTTACTTGTGGAAGTTTTTTTCTTTTTATTGGTTTTTTATAACTAAAATTTCCAAAATAAAAACGAGAAACATCGTTGAAGTAAAATAAATTCCTCACCCAACACCCCCACCCCACCCCACCAACCCTTTAAAAAAAATCAATTTTAAAACATTTAGATCACTTTAGAAACATTGATAGTATTTAATCTAACTACAAATGCCAGAGATATAAAGACTAACAATTAAAAATCAAGTTACAATTTAACGACTGACATTAACAAAAAAATAATAATAATAATAATAATAATAATAATAAATGATAATAATAAAATAAAGTAAAAGCGGCACATCGATGATAATTGTTCCTAGATAGCATGGCAGAGAGAGAGATAGAGGTAATAAAGAAAGAAAGACAGAGAAATGAGGCCAAAAAAGAAAAAATTAAACAAAAAAACAACAACGGAGAATAAAATTTAATAAATAGCACTCTTTTTTGCAGGTCACATTTGGCATCTAAGACTCCACTTACATGCTAATTTCTGGCTCAGGAGACAAAGAAAACTCAGGGGATGGAGAGGGTTCAGACATTTTACAGTCAATTAACGGATGAATGTACAAAGGGAATACTGCCATAATAAATGGCAACAAACATAGACCCCTCGCATCTACATGTAATTGTTTGTTGGTTTTTTTGGTAAAGAAAAATGGTAAGAAATCAATAAGTATTTTGAGAAATGCCAGCAATACGCTGGTAATCTGACGAAATATTCAAAAGATGAAAGTTTTTTGCTTTCCTTAAATCTTTTGGGAACTTCAGGTTTCATTCTATGTCTTCTTGCCGAATCTTTCAGGAAATGTCAGAATACAAATGGTAAGGCGTAAAACATACATGCTAGCAAATGTATTTCAAAGTGAGATACTTTCAAAAATATCTTATGAAAGGTCATCACTTTGACCTTAGCCATTAATATCAGGGAGGGAGGGAAAAAAAATTGGGGGAGAAAAAATAAAATCTAGCAAATGGAACACAAAATGTAGAAAAGACGTTTAGGATAGGTTACTTACTGCATCCATAGAACATTTGGCAAAGTAGTAAAAGAGAAGAGAAGAAAAAAAAACAGCGGTAAATCAGTGAATAGTCAATTAGTTAATTACGGGTGGAGCAAATAATTAGGTACAAAATATATAATAGAGAAAATAAGAAATATTTACTCTGAAATAATAAAATGTGATATACATGGAAAGCAAGCTAACACACGAAAGAATTTGATCTTGTTCGGAAAATATATGCATAAAATCAAACCTAGATGCAGAAAAATCCACATTAATTCCATGAAACAAAATACACATAAAATTCAAAATTGTATTCACGCTCACACAGAGGATACCTTAATTAACCCTTTAGCACTCCAATCAGCCATATCTGGCCCAAATATTCTAAATGTTATATGTCTGAACCAGCCAGATCCAGCCACTCATGCCTACCCGGCAATGTCATTCTAAAAATAAACATCACCATCATCATCATTGTTGTTTAATGTCTGTTTTTCATGCTGGCATGAGTTGGAAGGGTTCCAGTCTTCTGTTTTGGCAAGGTTTCTACAGCTGGATGCCCTTCCTAATGCCAACCACATTACAGAGTGTGCTGGGTGCATTTTATGTGCCACTGGCACAGATGCATTTACGTGACACCACATCAAAATCTCAACGGTACAAGATAATGCAAGATTAATTCAAAACTTTGAATAAATATTGCATTTGATGGAGTAATCTGAATGCTAAGGGCTAAATTCCTCAAGACAAAATACATAATTCAGAATTCATATTCAAAATTTTCACACAAGAAAATTAAAATATACATAAAATACAAAAAAACAAGCAGCCAAACACAAAAAGATATGAATTTAACAATAATTCAAATTTATGTCTTCAAATTTTAAGTTAGTGAATTGTTAAAGACCTCTGTCAGTTTTTCTAGAATTTGTTATCACCGTTTTCAAGATTCTGTAAAGAACAACAAAAATTAATTTCCCCCCTTTTACACACAGGAACAAGCACACACGTACAGCCGAATAGCTACTCCTAGGCTGCAAAGAAAAACAACAACATTTGAGCTGAGAACCAAATGAAAATGGTTGAATTATCCTGTTCCGCAACAAAATGTTTCATTTTATGCAGTTGCTTTATCTCAGCACGAAACCTGTCAGCTTTAAGTCTGAACCAACTTCTGAGAAAATAATGAATTCATAATGGACGGTGTTGTGAGAGGATCCTGACCACCCCCTCATGACTAAAAGTGGACTGGTGCATTTCAATAAAATAAAGAACCGTTGGAGTTGACAGCATCGATCGTTGGTATTGGATGTTAGTTTAATTATCATACCTACGTTGCTAGGGGCACTAGGTCTGTAGGAAGACCGTTCTTACGATACAAGGATGTTTGCAAAAGGGACATGAAGGCCTGCAACATCAATATTACCAACTGGGAAGCAGTTGCCAGCAACCGTGGAGTTTGGTGACGTACCGTAACAGAGGGAACACAAAGGAGTGACATAGAGAGAGAGAGAGGAGAAATGGAAAGACAAGAAAAGATGTCAACAAGAAACTATGACATTACAACCAGCCAGGCAAAGTCTTCGCTACATTTGCGGCACCTGCCAGAGGGAGTGTTTGTCCAGGATAGGACTACACAGCCACTGCAGGAAATGTATTAGGACATGAAATGTAAAAGCCGGACTACATTATTTTATGCACAACTCCATTGTTTCCCGAGACAAAAAGGATGCCAACAACGTTTGGCATAGTACGGAGCATGTTCTGTGTGAACATATGAATTCTGCAAAAAAGTTTGTTCTAGATAACCATATCCAAATATATATTAGGATAATGCCAATTCTCCACCTTTGTACACACCCCAACGTCGTCATAACATTATTAGCGATGAGATATTCAAACCCACAACATCACAGCATCAGTGCCCCAAATCAAATTCTCCCAAACACATGAAAATATAGACACTTATATAAAAAATTTAGAGAGTAACCACACTACAAGATAGACTAAAAATCCTAAACCATTATCCTTTCTTGTTTGAAGCAAGGAGATTCTTTCAAACCCAACCATTAGCTAAACAAAACAAGCAAAACAGTTGTTGAAAACAGCCAACACCATTCATAATTTTATCCACAAGACATTTTACTGAGTGATAAAATATTTTTCTTGAGGCTTCATTACACGACTGTATCATGCTGACAAATTGGCAAGAAAATTATAACACTTTTGCGACTTTATTTACATTGGACGGATACGGGTCCTCGTCTTTGTTGTTACCACAACGTTTCGGCTGATGTACTCTCCAGCCTTCATCAGGTGTCCTGGTGGAATTTTGAACCCCAGGTACTCATTCCTAAGGTATTCAATTCCAGGCAGTGCCTTGAATAAATAATAATAATTAATATCAACAAAAAAATAACTTAAGAATGAGAACCCAGAGTTGGGTTCAAAATTCTACCAGGACACCTGATGAAGGCTGGAGAGTAAACCAGCTGAAATGTTGTGGTAGCAACAAGATGAGGACACGGATCCATCCAATGTAAATAATGTACAGAACTCCTCAGCTCTAAAATATAGAACGGTACTTTTGTTACTATATTTCCGTTGAAATACTATCTCTTTACTTAATTTCAATAATAATCTTTTAGTTGTGGGACTGTGACCATGCTGGGGCACCGCCTTAGGGAGTTTAGTTACACAAACCAATGCCAGTACATTTTTTTCCTTTTCTTTTTAATGAGAAAATTACAGGAACATAAACAAACCAACAACTGTTGTCAAGTGGTGGCAGGAGAAAAAAACAAACAAATATATACATACACACATAACAGGCTTCCATGCAGTTTCCATCTATCAAATTCACTCACAAGGCATTAGTTAACCAGGGGCAATAGTACACAGCACTTGCCCAAGGTGCTGTGCAATGAGACTGAACCTGAAACCATGCCGTTTGGAAGGTAAGTTTCTTGACCACACAGCCATACCTGCACCTAATAATGACCGACATTTGGAAAACAAATTAACATGAAATTTTAACGAGAAAATTCTATTTAGATTGCTAACGAGTTTGTACTAGAGAACCAGAGGTATGCCAAACAGGTCAGTGTTGAAGGGGTTAAAGTTGAAATAATTACATATTTCATGGGCTAACAAACACCCAGTAGGTTGCCAAAGGTCAATACAAACTTGATAAAGGGGACAGATCTGATTTATCTAGTAATTTCAATGATTGCTCACACAATCTTCATTTATTCGTATTGCATTACTGAATACATTCACTGGACTGCAGTGATGACGGGTCATCACTTTCAGAGCTCTTAGTCAATCAGATCAATCAGATTGACCCCAGGACTAATTTCAGTCTAGCACTTTGTCTTATTGATCTTCAGTGTCCAACAAGGTTACATTTAGACAGAACAGACACAATAGTTTACACACACATACAGTAATGTCCCAACATGGCCACAGGCTCTGGTTGAAACAAGTGCACATGCATATATGTATATACGTTCATCATCATTATCATTTGAACACCTATGTTTTCATGGGTCAGATGGTTGCTGTTGGGTTGTATTTTCTACAGCTGGATGCTCTCATCCTGCTGCCAATCCTTACCAGTTTCCCAGCAAGGAAATATTTCCTCATGGCCAGGCATGATTTTCAGAATATCAAAAATGGAACAACAACCACAAGCTGTCATGGCAAGGAAACACAAACACAGACACATTCACACATGCATACACAATTGTGTGTGTGATTGGTTTTTATGTCCCACTCCACCCCTCCATGCAAGCATGAGTTGGATAAGACTAACAGAAACTAAGATACCATTCTGGTCACCAATCATTGTTTTTCCATATTAGTTTCTGTTTATATTTCACTGATCTTCAAACCTCAATGCCGCTGAGCTACAAGGACACAAGGGTTGCAAGCAAATATCACCCTCTGTTCAAGAAGTGCCCCATGTGAAAATACGTAGAGGTACGTGAACATTTGAGTGAACAAAGTGGGATGAGAGAAAAGAGGAAGGTCAAAGAAAGTGGGTGAAAGCTGATCTCAAGATGTGAACGATCAGTGAGACACTGTGTTAGAGAAAATTCTTGCAACCCATACTAATTCTACAAAATGAGGCAGAGTGGCATGCAATAAGCACCATCCATGTGTGGGTCGATGCCAGAGCTGCCTGACTGGCTCCTCATGCCGGTGGCATGTAAAATGCACCATCCAAACATGGTTAATGCCAGTACTTATTTCTTGCTAATAAGTCTGATACTTAGCCTAACAGTCTCTCTTGCTGAACTGCTAAGTTACAGGGATGTAAACAAACCAACACAAGTTCTCATGCTGAAACTGGAGGGACAAACACAAACATGCACACATGTATAAATATATATATATTGAAGCTTGGTCCTGCCAGTGCTCCCATGCCAGTGACATGTAAAAAGCACCCACTACACTCTCGGAGTAGTTGGCATTAGGAAGAGTATCCAGCTGTAGAAACTTTGCCAGATCAGACTGGAGTCTGGTGCTGCCTTCTGACTTGCCAGTCCTCAGTCAAACCGTCCAACCCATGCCAGCATGGAAAGCAGACATTAAACAACGACGATGATGATGATATATGAATGATAGTTTTCATCTTACTTCACTCAAAGCATTGGTCAGTCTTTTGCTGTAGTAAGATACTTGAGCAAGGTACTGCACAGAAGGATTGAACTTTAAACCGTGTAGCTGCAAAGCAGGCTTCTTAACCACACAGCTGTGCCCGCAACTATTTGCTAAAAATTCTGACAGAGAAAGTTGTTTTTTTTTTTTTATTTAAAATATCAATATTTTAAAACAAGCAATTTTCTAGCAAATACTAGAGTTGGTTCCAGACAGGCTGTTATCAAGTGGCTCCCCACATCCCAATCTCTCTCTATATATAAAGCTGAAGTCGTCTGTGTATGGCAGGTTTGGTAGCCTTCAACTAACACTGTCTCCTCCGAGACCCTGTGGCACAAGTTGACCAAAATTGAGAGTATGATAGAAAGCTTGCTCTTCCTTCTGTAGAAGAAAAAATAATCTTCCATGTTAGACATATTCAAATCTCTCTACATAAAGTTGAAGTCGTCTGCGTGTGGCAGGTTTGGTAGCCTTCAACTAACACTATCTCCTCCGAGACCCTGCGGCGCAAGTTGACCAAAATTGAGAGTATGATAGAATGAGGCTTGCTCTTCCTTCCTTAGAAGAAGAAATTCAAATCAGACCATGTTAACACCAAAAATTATTTACATCAAAAACGTGCTTTTTTTCTATGAAAATCCCTATTTTTTTACGATCTTTTGACTGCTGTGTTGCCATTTTTCAGTGTATTTCAACCAGAAAAATGTTCACTTAAAGAGAATAACAAGCCACATAATGCAAAATTTTTACTTTTCAAAAATTCCAATTCTAAAGGGTCGGAACAAACCCGAGTAACGCTGGGCAATACTGCTGGCCAATTGATAAGCAGGGAAACAAACAGAAATGGGTTTGTCTGCTTTTGTCATTAACCCTTTTGTTACCATATTTATTATGAGATGCTCAGTGTTTCTTTCAATTAATTTTAAATATAACAAAGAATTTAGTAAAATAACTTAGTTATCATTAAGCTAGTGTTAGGAACATAAATTGTGACTAAGGTTTGGTGAAAGATCTTAATTCAAAACTTATGAAAACAAGACATTTCTACTCAGAGCCAGAAGCTGTTTCAGCTGGGTTGGATTCAAAAGGGTTAAACAAATAGCTGTTAAATGATTCATCTTTTACATTAAATTTATTGGGCAACCTCTTCTAAGCAAACACACATTACAAGCATTCATACACACAGGTGTAAGACCCAATTCTCAGACAGACTCTGAAAAGTCCTTGCAGCAAATCACTAAGTCACTGAAAATGTCATGAATGGTAATGAAAGAACTTTGACTAACAAACAATCAACTGATTGTTTAACCAACTGACTAACGATAACGAAGTGGAATTGAACCTGTATCATCATCATCATCATCATTTGACATCCGCTTTCCATGCTGGCATGGGTTAGACAGTTTGACTAGAGCTGGCATGCTGGAAAGCTGGACCAGACTCCAGCTTCAGGTATCTTTGAGACCTGAAGATAAAACCCTTCATCACCTTTCTACCATTCACATAACACTGTCACCTGTAAGGCTTATTTAATAATCACACTGCTTTTAATTAATCGTGTATTGCCTTGTAGCTTCAAGATTTCAATGATGTAATTGTTTATATTTAGAATGACATTGTAGGGTAAGTGAGAGAAGCCAGATTAGGCCAGGTTGAACAGAAAAAAGATACGATCAGTTTAAATGCCAATGGGTTAAGTCCTTGCTTGAAGCCCCCCCCCCCCCCTGCAGGTATTATTTCAGGTTAAGCAACACTAGTGGACTAAATTCTGTAACTGACCAACAGGAAGAATGGTCAATTCTGCTCATAAATTCATTTGAGTTTTTGGAGTTTTCTTCATCATTTTCATTTCATTTTCCAGTGTTGTTGAAATAGTGCACTTATAGCAAACTGCTATTTCACAAAATTGTACAAAAACAGATAAATTATCATTAAAAGAAAAACTTTAATATTTTACTTCCTTTCAAACTTAATAATAAACAGGAAGATGGCAGCAACCACAGCACTCGTATGCAACAAAATGTATGAAAGCGTGTTGAGAAAGTAATGTGAAGAAAACTTTTGACTTATTTCCAACAAGAGTGACAATCCTCCACTCAGTATTTTGCCAAAATAACCTTATTAACCCTTCTGTTACCAAATTTCTCTTAGAAATTCATTGCCTGTCTTTCAATTTGTTTAGAAAACAAGGAAAAAATATAGTAAACTAATAAGTTTTTTTGTTATAATTAAGTTAATATTTGGAACATAAATCATTAAGAAATTTTGATGGAGGGTTTTAATTTCAATCATTTTAGAAGAAGAAGTCTGTATCAGAAAAACCAAAGACAGTCTCAAGTATGAAGGTACCAAAAAGGTTCTAACATCATTTCAGAGTCATATAAATAAATCTCGGTTGAAATTAAGACCATTAACAAAAGCGAAATGTCTGCAAGATACAACAATGAATCACTTTAAATCTGTTTTATTGAAATAACAAAAGGAGAATGGAGAAGATTAAAAACCAGATTTATTAATGTACAGCCCTACAGCCTAGGAAAGAATACTTAAAATCAAAATGCTCTTTTACATTAAATCTGAGAAAAGGGGCCACAATTATAAACACTGTTATTGTTATTGACATAACATTGTTATGTCAATATTGCACAATCAATTAAATTAAGGGTGGTAATGATTGCCTATAACAACAGTATGAACACCAATCAATGTAAAAGATTTATTAAAATTTCTACATTGTAGTCAGAAGAACTATAAACATAGAGGGCGAAAAACTCATAACTTGTACTTCAGACTATACATGGGAGATGAAGCTTTCCACTGAGGTATCACACTGTAGGTGTGTGGGTGTGTCTAACCCATGCCAGCAAGGATAACATATTAAATGATGATGATAATGAGATGTAATACATTACACACACATGGAGACACACACATATACATATGCACACCTACAATTATACACATACATTTATACATTTGTACACATATACACACACACACACACACACACACACCTACTATTGTACATTACACAACTATGTACACACATACATATACACACGAATTATACACATATATTCACACATACACAGTTATATACACACACACACACACACAGACATGTTTATACACACACACACATATATATATATACACACATATTTATACACACACACAGACATATTTATACACACACATATATACACACACATATATATACACACATACACATACACACATACATGTACACAAGCACACACTAATACAATTTTCAACTTACGATACGTGAATAACGCTTACTTGAAGGAAACGGCATCGATAAATAAATAAAAGCCAACTGCTCTAAGTGTGGCCATATGGAACATGAAAATCGCCTCATTTTCCCTTTGTCTTTCTATTTCCATTCCTCGTCTGAATCATAAAAGCCGTAATTAAAATTCACTTCAAATGACAGAATCAGAAACATCTGCCAAATTAAGTGATTCCCAGAAACAAAGCCAGAACAGAGGAACGATGTGTCATACTGATGTAAGAATACAAAAACAGTACAACAACGATCAATAACAGCAATCAAACCCCACAACATTTAGAATTCTTTATTCAACATGTGTTTATTAATCAAAGAACTCTCTCTCTCTCTCTCTCTCACAGAGCACTGATTTCATAATGCACAAGAGACAATTCTATAAAAATATACGATGTTAAGGAATCTTTATAGTGGTATTGATAAAAATCAATACAATTACTTGGATGGTGTCTTTAGGAAAATAATCGATATTTTTAAGTAATATCTGATGGGTCAAGCAAAGTAAATTAACATAATATTCAAAGATACGGCAGCACCGTTGCAAGAATAGAGAAGGAAAACAAAAGCCTGAGGAATAACTTATTCATCTCCAGGACAATAGCAGTCAGCGGAGAGAGAAGAAATATTAAAAAAGGAGAATCAGGGCAAGAAGCAGAGACTAAGAGAGGCAAAGACACTTCAGCTGCCACAAATAACTTCAAACCAATTTCCCTGACATTAAACGGGTTTCTTCTAAGTATAACTTCCAGATCAACCAACTCAGACCACGGAAGATAAGAGCCTTTAGTGTTGTAAGTCAAATAATTATAATTAAAGTTCTTGAAAAACAAGCTTGGATACTAGCAAAAGTATTGAGAGAGAGGGTGGGGAGAGAAAGGAAGAGAGGGGGTTGAGAGATAAAGGGGTGAAAAGAAAGCATGCTCGTTAACGAAAACAAAAAAAAACCCTACTTAGTTGGTAGAATTTACTATAAAAGAACAAAAGTGATATTCTGAAATATGTTTTAACAGCAAATTACAAAACAGAATAGAGACTACAAGATGTGTTTCCACTGGGCACACGCACATGGGATGCAGTGCCTTGCAAAATTTAATGAGTCACTGGCGATGAATATTAAATTAATTAGAAGAATCTATGACTTGAAATTCAACTCAAAACCACTTATCAAAAAGGAGAGAGAGAGAGAGGAAAAAATTAAGGGATACACAAGGATCTTTGGAAATACTACTGATACAACAAAACACACACAAACACATAAATATATATATATACAGTCCATAAAATTAGAGAAAAATAACAAATTAAAAATAAATGTCCCGAGAGCAAGTTAGAGAAAAAGCATCAGGTGGTGTGAGTGACGGACGCTTGAATAATCGACAAGTATGAATCACACATGTAAAAGTAGCTGTAGTATTTCACTGAACAAGCAAAAGAAAAAATACAACAGGCAAACATAGTAGCTATTCAATCTAAAAAGTATAAAAGATCTACATGGGAGGCTTTTGTGAGTTACTTAATGCAGCATGATGTCATAATCATATCACATGTAGCAAAAAAAAAAATCAAAAAAGAAAAAGAAACAAAACTGGAAATGTTATATACACGGAAAAAAGACAACGGAAAACAATAGCATATAAACAATTACTTACAATTAATTTGGTTTTCGTTTATATAGAAAAGAAACAATAAGGGAGGAAAGGAGAAAAAACCGGTATCCTAAAAATGCTAAGGGTAGAAAATAGGTGAAAACTCGAAACGGCTAAAAACTGAAAATGACCA
Organism: Octopus sinensis; assembly: GCF_006345805.1. Classification (NCBI taxonomy): domain Eukaryota; kingdom Metazoa; phylum Mollusca; class Cephalopoda; order Octopoda; family Octopodidae; genus Octopus; species Octopus sinensis. The sequence goes on along the minus strand of NC_043007.1, from coordinate 901,664 downwards.
GAGAGAGAGGAAAAGTCGACAAGAAGCTCTACAACAACAGCCTAAGGTTCTGCTAAAAAGAGGCAGCAACAGAAGCAACCGAGGAGTGGCTGGCTGGCTGGCTGGTGGGTTGGTTGGTTGGTTGGTTGGCTGGCTGAAGCAGTAGCAGGCTCTTTAGCTATACGAAGCTATCTGGTATTGATCGATCTGGAGATGGAGTAGTCAAAGCCAGGATAGATGCGGGCAATTGGCAGCAGCAGCACCAACGTGTGTGTCTGTGCGTGCGTCTGTGTGTGTGTCAGCCGGAATGATTAATCCTTAAGTGGATGATTCTACAGATTCTGTTTCTCTTTCGTTGTGATGGGAAAATAGAACTAATCCGAGATAATCGAAGGGAAATAAACATTTATTTCAATTTAGAAAACAGAGGAGTGAGTTCAAACGCTTTCTGACCACAAACAGGAAAAAAAGAAAAAAAAACTACATTACTTTCCAAAAGTTACAAGACCATAGCTGTTGCCTACCTTAGGCATCAATGAGTGTGTGTGTGTGTTTCTATACATCTGTGTGTGTGTGTGTATATATATATATATATATAATATATATATATATATATATATATATATATTATATATATATATATCATATATAAATATATATACATACATATATATACACATATATATATATACACACACACATATATATATACACACACATATATACACACACACATATATATATACACACACACATATATACACACACACACACACATATACACACACACACACACACACATCATCATTATCATCATCATCGTTTAGCGTCTGTTTTCCATAGAGAGAGAGAGAGAGAGAGAGAGAGAGAGGCACAATGGTCCAGTGGTTAGGGTAGCAGACTCGCGGTTGGAGGATCGTGGTTTCGATTCCCAGGCTGAGCATTGTGTGTGTTTATTGATTAAAAACACCTGAGGCTCCATGAGGCAGGGGATGGTGGCAACCCCTGTTGTACTCTTTCACCCAAACTTTCTTTCAATCTTTCTTCCTGTTTCTTGGGTAATGCTGCGATGGACTGGCATCCCGTCCAGTTGGGGGGGAACACATACGCCATAGAAACTGGGAAACTGGGCCCATGAGCCTGGCTAGGCTTGAAAAGAGCTTTAGGTGTTTTTAACCAATAAACACACACACAAGACGACACTTTCCCAAGAGGCCATGCAGTGGGTCTGAGCTAACCAACACCTAGTGATTGGATTTGGTAGATGGAAACTGAAAGAAGCCCATCATGTGTATGTGTGTGTGTGTGTATATATTAATATCTCTTGAAATCCCATTATGGTAGTAAAGAAGCATCACTGCTATGTTCATTTTTATTCTTCTGTGAAAAACATGTCTGGCCATGGAAAATATCACCTTCCTTGGAAACAAGTGAGGGTTAGCAACTGGAAGGGCATCAGGCTGTAGAAAATTTGCCACATGATGATGAAAACACACACACATACACACACACACACACAAAGAGAGCATATAAGAGATGACGAATAAGCAACGAACTTCATTGGCTTACAACTGTTTCTGCTATAAGATGCAGTGTACTCATAGTTTAGTGCCTGAGTAACACCTTACAGCTTCATCAGAGCCTCAAACATGAAGTGCACTTCATGTAAGCTAATGAAGTTCATCATTTACTCTTTTGTCATCTCTATTTCTTTATTTTGTACTAAACGAATGCTTCATTCAGAAGCATATGTATATATTGAGTTCTATGCCAGATCATTAGTATTGCAATGAGATATAAGCGAGATATATCATCATATCATCAGCTCGGATGCTGTTCCTAATGCCAACGACTCAGAGTATAGTGGGTGCGTTTTATGTGCGACTGGCATAAGAGCCAGTCAAGTGGGCCTGGCATTGATCACATTCAGATAGTGCTTTTTACATGTCACCAGCACGGGGACCAGTCATGGGGCACTGGCATTGGCCACATTCGGCTTGTGCTTTTTACGTGCCAGTGGCACGAGAGCCAGTCAGGGGGCACTAGTATCTGCCACATTCAGATGGTGCTTAATTTATTTATTATATATATATATATATATATATATATATATATATATATATATATGTTTCAGTCATTTGACTGCGGCCATGCATAGAAGGCGGACGTTAATCAATGATCATGACCATCATCTAACGTTCGTTGTCCATGCTGGCATGGGTTGGACGGTTTGACCAAGGCTAGCAAGCTGGAAGGGTGCATTAGATTCCAGTCTCTTTTGGCATGGTTTCTATGGTTGGATTCCTTTCCTAATGCCAACCACTCCAAGGGTGTAATGGGTGCATTTACATGCCACCGGCATGAGTGCCACTTGCATGACACCAGTACCTTCCACAACTGTGGTTTTACTTGGCTCAATGGGTCATCTTCTCAGGCATAGTATAATGCCAAATGGACTCTGCAATTGCCTCTGTGAGGTGCAACACTCAAAGCACAGCATAAAGCCAAATGGTCTCAGTCTTTGCCTCTGTGAGGCCCAACATTCAAAAGGAAATCAACCACTGTGAGGCTCAACTCTTGAAAGGTGCTTTTTACATGCCACTAGCATGGGTGCCAGTTATGTGACAACAGCATCAACTACGATTGAGATTTCACTTCACTT
>NC_043007.1:884023-894023 GCF_006345805.1 Octopus sinensis | reverse complement strand
TTGGTCTCTTTTGTTGAACCACTAAGTTACGGGGATGTAAACATCAATGTCGGTTGTCAAGTGATGGTGGGGGTGACATACACAGACACACACATACATACATACACATATGATGGGCTTCTTTCAGTTTCCACCTACCAAATCCACTCACAGGGCTTTAGTCGGCCCAAAGCCATAGTAGAAGACACTTGTCCAAGGTGTCATAGACTGGGACTGAACCCGGAACCATGTAATTGGGAAGCAAGCTTCTTACCACACAGCCACTCCCGTGTATATAAAGATGCATCTTTTTTTCTTTCTTTTATATGTTCCTGTCATTTGATTGCAGCAGCCATGCTAGGGCACCAATTTGAAGAGTTAAATCAAACAAAGCAACCCCCAGAAAATTACTATTTGTAAGTCTCACAAAGAGAGATATTCAGTAACAGTACTTTGTAGTAAAGATTATTTGCCAACATAACATGGCAGTCCTGGTTTAGGACGAATGTTGCTGTAATTTAGCCCCAGGAGACATCGGGAATCTAGCACCCCAACTAAGTTCAAAACAATATCTATGTATCGCGATTTCCGGGTTATTTCCCTTCATCAGCACCAGAGTACTTGTTCAACTAGAGGTGGCGCTGCCAAATTCCCTTTTGAAATATATAGTTTTCAAAGTGATAACTAGTCACTGATCTATAAATTGGAAAATTACCATTTTTAAATCTCACAAGATCAGTGACTAGTTGTCACTTTGGAAACTATATATTTTGAGCAGGAATTTGTCAGTTCCACCTCTAGCTGAACGATTATTCTGTGCTGATGAAGGGAAATAACCCGGAAATCGCGATACACAGATATTGTCTTTGAGCTGAGTGGGGGTGCTAGATTCCCTTGTTCGAAAATATAAGGACACAGATCGTGTTGTATAGCCAACTGGAGACGATGTCTCCTGGGGCTAAATTACAGCAATATTCGTCCTAAACCAGGACTGCCATGTTGACAAATAATCTTTACTCTAAATCAACCCCCTTATTTTTTACAGATACAGTTCGGTTACAGCAGTGATTCTCAATCAGTTTTTCTCTCATGGACCCCTTTGATCACTATTTTATTCTGCTGGACCCCCATAACTATTCAAGGTACCCCCTAACTGGCTTTCGTGCCAGTGGCACGTAAAAAGCACCAACCGAACGTGGCTGATGCCAGCGCCCCCTGAATGGCCCCAAACATGATCAATGCCAGGCCAGCCTGACTGACACCTGTGCCGGTGGCATGTAAAAAGCACCTACTACACTCTTAGAGTGGTTGGCGTTAGGAAGGGCATCAAGCTGTAGAAACCTTGCCAGATCAGATTGGAGCCTGGTGCAGCCGCTGGCTCTGCAGACCTCAGTCAAACCGTCCAACCGATGCCAGCATGGAAAACAGACATTAAACGATGATGATGACTGACCAAGATGCATGTATGTAGGTATGTATAAAAGAAAATGCATAACAGGTTTTACATATTCCTTTATTCATGCAATTATGACTCGCACCTATTTCTGAGAAGCATTATAGGTGCACTCAGAGTTTTGTTTACTCAATCGGTCCCTTTGATCAAATGAGAAACACTGAACAATCTTACAAAAGTAATGCTATCTTCATCAGTCTGCACTAAAAATGTGGACATAAACATTTTCATGTTCAAGTACAGTAGGCGGAACACCAGTTAATACTGAAGTGTCTCCACTTTTAGGAAGAGGTCAGCCACTACTCGGTTGAGTAGCTAATTAAATTGCATCATTTGTACTGGTTTGTATCGCATGCTTGGCTGGCCTCGATTCTCTAACGTATTTAAGACAGCCAGATGAAGACCGAAGGAACGGTGGCGTCTAAGAGTGTTACTGCCTCAATTTGTCTTTGTGTTTCATTTCTCAGTTTGTAGCATCATCATCGTTTAACGTCCGTTTTCCATGCTAGCATGGGTTGGATGGTTCGACCAGGGTCTGGGAAGCCAGGAGGCTGCACCAGGCTCCAGTCTTATCTGGCAGTCTTTCTACAGCTGGATGCCGTTCCTAACGCCAACCACTCCATGAGTGTAGTAGGTGCTTTTTACGTGCCACCGGCACAGGTGCCAGGGGAGGCTGGCAACGGCCACGATCAGTTGGTGCTTCTTGTGTGCCACCGGCATGGAAGCCAGTCAAGGTGGTGCTGGCATCGACCACGTACGGATGGTGCTTTTTACGTGCCACCGGCACAGGTGCCAGGGGAGGCTGACAACGGCCACGATCGGTTGGTGCTTCGATTTTTACATACATACATGACCATAGTCGCAAACATGGCTACATGTTTAATAAGTTCACGCTGCAACCATGCAATTCTGAACCGAATCCCACTGTGCAACACCTTGGGCAAGTTTGTCTCCTCCCACAGTCATGGTCCAACTAATGCCTCATGAGCACTGCATCAAGACTATTGTTCATAGAGACATGTGCACAAAAATAATGCATAACTGTTTGACATTCTATAGGCTTTGTTTCAGCCAAAATGGTGAATGGTGTTTGCATTCCATATTAACATTATTAGGACTGGTTATTCTGCACTTTCAAATATGTGGCATTAAAAACAAAAATATTTCCTTCCTTCAAAAATAGGTACGGGCGGACAATAGGAAGAACATCCAGTCACAAAACCCTGTCTCGAATATCCTGACCTTCATGCAAACAGATAAACAAGACCCTCATGCAAGCATGGATAAACAATGTTAATCATACAAACTACAGACTACTAAATGCTACAATAAAACAAAAAAAAACCCAACCTACTTTGAAAATATTTGCTAAAAATAACAGTAAAGACAATAATGGACGCAAGCACATGAGTACATCAGGCTGGTGGATAAGAATGCTATTATTATCTTCAGTTTAGAAATAATGGTTCCTTGTTGGAATTCAGTCTGATATACAATGTATACACATCCAGATAACAATCAGAGATCAAACTGATTGAAGCTACATCGATGTAAATATAGAAAAGTCTTAAAAAAAGTAAAAAAAAGTTACCATCATGGTGATAAAATATCTTAGATATTTAGATAACTAATTTGCAAAAAAGTGAAAACAATTTGAAACAATAGCTTAGAATTGGTAAAACTAGTAACCGGAAAACATCCAAAAATCTAATGTTTAATATTTAAAAAAGAATAAAAAATATCAAAACAAAAGAATTACAACAAAATATATTGAATAAAACATAACACTTCAGAAGACGTGAGAGAGAAGATGACTCAAGTCAGAATTTTGGCATATCATAGAATCTTATGAATTACATCATCAATTAACGTCTGTTTTTCCATGCTGGCATGGGTTGGACAGTTTGACAGGAGCTGGTGAGTCAGAAGTCTGTGCCAAGTGCTACTGTCTACTTTGGCATGGTTTCTACAGCGGGATGCCCTTAACTATGAGAAAAATTTGCTTAATGTCTGTTTATTCATGTAGCATGGGTTAGACAGGGGGGAGATATTAGAGGTAGGGTTTTTATAACCAGATGCTCTCCCTGTTGCCAACCATTACCTGTTTTTAAGTAAAGGGGGTTTTTTTCAAATTTATTCCAGAGGAATATGAAACGGCAGAGACACCAGATGCACTGACAGGAAACGTTAACATGCATCACTGGTTGCAACCCATCGACGATGGCTTACGCTCTACTTCAACAAATTCTATATGGTCACTCAAGAGCTGAGCTTCATTCTCTTTCTGTCAACTAAATTCCAAAACAAGGCACTGGTCAGTCCAAAGCTTCAGAAGACACCTGTGCATGGCGCTTCGTAGTGGGACTGAACCCAAAGCCACATGGTAAGGGGCAAACTTCTTAACTACAAAACCATCCCAACAGCTTGAAAATTATAAACAGATAAGTCATAATTGGACAGTCGGCATCCAAAAAGTATGAAGGTTACTAAATTATTGGGTGATCATATGGAATATTTAAAAACATGAATAAACCCTAATTATACATTCCACCCTACAGCCTTAGTTCAGTTCCATCCATTCATTCTTGTTGTATAATTGTTCAGAATTAAATTCACAAGAGAAATAAATTCAAAATATGGTCTGCGGAAATATTCAAATATTTTATCATTAATGCTAGGAACTTAAAACGTTATCCAGGCTTTTTCAGCTAATCATTTTATTATAATTCCCAAACGCTTGAAGAACAAAATTCACAAAGAAAATTTTAAAATAAAAAGAAAATTAAAAAAAAAAAAAACGGTTTTAACTATGTATAATAGTAAGCCATTTTGGATAATACTTTTGCTACGATTTGGAACAGAAAAACAAAATGGCAAGAATAAATTGATCAGTACTTTTATATTTGGCAGTCCTGATTTATAGATTTCTCATAAAATAATCCACAAGTAGAGTGGAGGAGAGAAGATATTTATAACTTAATATCGCTGCCTCTCAATTCAAATCTATATCATTCCCAAGGTTTGGAGTGGAACCATTAACGCAAAACCAAACACATACACTGTTGCAACACCATCAAAGAGAAATCGTCCCAGGCAGTGGAAATAAAGAATGATAGCACATGAGATTACTTTCTCCATTTCAAACCTATCTCAACACAATGTAACGTCTGAAAGCAAATATATTTGATCTCCATGCATAACAGATGAAACATTCTTTCCTCTTTATTTGTATATAACGTCAGAAACGAGAAGATGGAAGATGGTAATAGCATCAATTGTATAATGCTTAAAAGAAGAAATCAAAAGACCCCTTTTTATCGATATAAAAAAAAAGTTAACTGTCGAAAAAAGAAATTCAGTGTAGAAGAACTGGTTTATTAAACATCAGCATCATCATCATCATCATCACCGTTTTTATGGCTGCATTTTTTCATGCTGGCATGAGTTGGACAAGACTTTTTGGGAGTAGTGTTTTATAACTGGGATGACCTTCCTGGTGTCAATGCTTTCTTATTTCTTTATTGCCCACGAGAGGCTAAACATAGATGGGACAAAGAAGGACAGACAAACAGATTAAGTCAATTACATCGACCCCAGTGCGTAACTGGTACTTAATTTATCGACCCCGAATAGATGAAAGGCAAAGTCGACCTCGGCAGAATTTGAACTCAGAAATACCTTATTTCTTTACTACCCACAAGGGGCTAAACACAGAGAGGGGACAAACAAGGACAGACAAAGGGATTAAATCGATTACATCGACCCCAGTGCGTAACTGGTACTTAATTTATCGACCCCAAAAGGATGAAAGGCAAAGTCGACCTCGGCGGAATTTGAACTCAGAACGTAGCAGCAGCCAAAATACCGCTAAGCATTTCGGCCAGCTTGCCGCCTTATGCCAATGCTTTCTTGTTGACAAGTAAAGAAATTTATTCCACTGGGTATTTTGCAGGTCAAACTGCCAAGTAGGGGGGGGGGCATACTGCTTATGCGAGCATACACAAAAGTCACAAAAGACCAAATGGTATTAATACAAAAACACAGGAACTGACACCCACAAATATACTACATACGAGCATGGCTGTGTGGTAAGGAGTTAGCTTCCCAACCAAATGGTCCCTAGGGCAAATGTCTTCTACTGTAGCCCTGGGCTGATCAAAGCCTTGCAATTAGATTTGATAGACAGAAACTGCAAGAAGCCCGTCGTGTATGTGTTTATTTGTGTCTCTTTGATTTGACATCATGTGATAGTTGTGAAATGGTTTTTCCCAGTCAAAGAAGCAGCATCAGTCATTTCCAGCAAGGACATGTGGGGGGCAGGGCAGGGGGGGGGGACAACAAAAAAAAAACATTTAGCTGCAGAAAATCTGCCTCACATAAACTTTGTCCAACACATGCAAGCATGAAAAAGTGGATGTCAAAATGATGATACAAAAGGCTTCAGTACAGTTTCTGTCAATCAAATTCTCCTCACAAAGCATGAGTCAACCCAAAGCTGTAGCAAAAGACACTTGCCCAAAGTACCACATGGTTACAAAGTGAACTTGTTTGTTAACCATGCAGCCATTACTTTTAAAAGGTTAAAACTCCCCCACCCCACCCGCTCCCCAGTTAAAGCTACGGCACCCTGGAGTGTCGCTGCCAGTGATTTAAAAGGTGCTGCAAAATTGCCAGCTTTCTGACGCTAACTCATTATAGGTTTTGCAATATTGATATTTAGAATATTGAAAACTAAGAGCCAAACCACGTCAGCTACCACAAATAACCTCCAACTATTTCATTAAAAGTTCTATATAAAGAGATCTGTAGAAGAAAGTTCAAAGTATTCTAAAGAGAAGAGAGGGGAAAAAATGTCAGAGGAGGAACTAATAAGATGGTTAACGGCTTACTATAAAATAAGGTGGCAGGGACGGTGTCTAAAATACTGGTATGGATTCCTCATTTTATGGGAAAATCATATAATGAGTTCCACACCAAAACAAGTTCAGGAACTGCTGCCCTTAAGCCTCCAGTTTGCTTCTTTGCCTTCTCTGCCATCACGGCCATTATCAATATATTGATTAATATCCAATTACACGATGATATTAGCCCTTTCTTCACCACACGTCTGCTGAAAATCATCTCCTTGGCATCACATAATTTTGAAAATATTGAGAAATTTAGTAAAATTAGCAGTCATCATTAAGCTGGTGTTTAAAATATAACAAAATTGAATGATTTTAATTTAGATCACTTAAGATGAGAAGACTGCTTGACGAAATTACAGAACCGGGGACAGTCTCAGACAAGTGGACCTCAAAAGGGTTAAAGAAACAAATAACGGAATAAAAGCTTAGCAAGTAATCTTTGCTATACAGGACGAATGTAGACAAAACAAACCTTAAATATGGTCTTGTAGTTCCCACCCCATGCTCGTCCCTGGGGGTCACATCTGCAGTAGAAGGTTCAAATGAATATTATTTCTTTACTGCCCACAAGGAGCTACACACAGAGGGGAAAAACAAGGGCAGACAAATGGATTAAGTTAATTATATCAACCCTAGTGAGTAACTGGTACTTATTTAATTGACCCCAAAAGGATGAAAGGCAAAGTCGACCTCGGCGGAATTTGAACTCAGAACGTAGCAGCAGACAAAATACCTATTTCTTTACTACCCACAAGGGGCTAAACACAGAGAGGACAAACAAGGACAGAAAACGGATTAAGTCAATTACATCGACCCCAGGGCGTAACAGGTACTTAATTTATCGACCCCGAAAGGATGAAACGCAAAGTCCACCTCGGCGCAATTTGAACCCAGAACGTAACGGCAGGCAAAATACGGCTACACATGGAGTACAGATATTAAAACGACGATGTGTCAACCAGCCTGAAAATGCCCTTCAGCTCTATGATGCAAACTTAAATTAAAACCGTCCATCACAATATAGGTCAATTTATGTTCTAGACATCGACTTATTAAACAAGTTATTTTACTACATTTTTCATTATTTTAAGAATTAATTGAAGCAAAAACCTTTTTTTTTTTCAACAGAAATATGATAACAAAAGGGGTTAAGCTAACTTTTAAAAAAGCTAAGGAATAAACTTAACACTAATGGAACTAGAAAATGAGTATTGAAAAAGGATAGCCTTAAGTAGTGATCCTCAAAATAGGTTCCAAGGAACTTCAGGGTATGGTGGAAAATAAATTCTGTGGGGGAGGTCACCATTTTCAAAATAATAGGTTATGAAATTATGCATCTTTTATGAATAAATCCTATTTAAAACAAATTTTATTTCATTTAATGTCCTATTAAAATTAAAATGGCAGAAGCAGGAATTGGCTGTAAAATACAGGAATGGGTTCTGGGAACCCTTTCTGCCTTAAAGCATCGATTAGTTCCTTACATTTTCACACACACACACACACGCAAATTGTGTGTGTGTAACGGGCTTAATACAGTTTCCATCAATCATATTCACAAGACAGTGGTCAGCTTTGGGCAATAGTAGAAGACACTTGCCCCAAAGCAGTGGGACTAAGCAGTGGGATTGAACCCGAAACCATTTGGTTTTTAAGCGAACTTCTTAACCACACAGCCACTCCTGCACTTAGTCTCACAGTGAAATCAGGCTTTTAACATCTTGGAAGTAACACGGTTTGTTTCTTGTTTCATTCAATAAAGATGGAATGAAGCCAGTTGAATTGACATCAGTGTCTTACAGGTACCTGTTATTAGCCTGATAAAACAAGACATGTTCCACATTTCCACATTACACAAAAATTGCATTCCTGAAAATCCTACCATTATGTGGAATTCTGTAATGCAAAACCTACTTTCCGTGTTATGTAACATGGGAGAAATTAAGTTTCACATTACAGAATGCGACACCAAGATTTTCAGGAACACAACACTTCCATAGTACAAAAGAAGCTTGTAATAATAATACTCTTTTACTTGTTTCAGTCATTTGACTGCGGCCATGCTGGAGCACCGCCTTCAGTCGAGCATATCGACCCCGGGACTTATTCTTTTGTAAGCCCAGTACTTATTCTATCGGTCTCTTTTGCTGAACCGCTAAGTGACGGGGACATAAACACACCAGCATCGGTTGTCAAGCAATGCTAGGGGGACAAACACAGACACACAAACACATATATACATATATATAACATGGGCTTCTTTCAGTTTCCGTCTACCAAATCCACTCACAAGGCATTGGTTGGCCCGGGGCTATAGCAGAAGACACTTGCCCAAGATGCCACGCAGTGGGACTGAACCCGGAACCATGTGGTTGATTAGCAAGCTACTTACCACACAGCCACTCATATCAATATTATTTAATTGTAACATTGTTTATTAAATTATCAGTAGATCAGAGAATCAATCCAAGTACAATTATTCATCAGCTTTGTTAGAGGAGGACGAAAGACAAAGTCAAACGATGACATTGGTTTGAATGCAGAGCAGAGAGGAACTGAATGAGACACTTAGGAATCAACACTTTATTTCTGCCAGACCACCACTTATTTTTGCTAACATTAGCCACGAATAATGCGGGGCCCGTAAAGTTTGGAAAGGAAGGTGGGGGGGGTAATTGATTTTATTGAGCTCAATAATTGACTAGAAGGAGAAAGAGAAAAACAGATTTCAATCATAACTAAATACCATAAGTGGCGGTGGGAGGTGGGGGGGGGGTGAGGAGAACCTACTAATTTAATTCTATAATTTGTAACATGGGCCCATTTATAAATATAATTATAAAATGGAATGGCAGGCGTATATAAGGGGATGTACATACAGGGTTTATATAAAACCGAAGGGTGGTGGGGTATATACAAATATATATCCAGTTGTTAAAGAATTGGTAAATCAACATAAATTACACAAAGACATATATATAAGTATATAAATAAAAAACAAAAAGTGTGCCCCCTCTTCCCCCAGACACACACACACATCATGAGAGAAGCAGCAATTTAAGTTTTGATCAGGGCAATCAAGACCCTGACGACCTTCCACCACAAGGTTCAAGCGCCAGAATGCCCGTAGGTAACTCAGATAGGAGAAAGGGCCTACACTTTGCTGTTCACAGGCCAAAAGAAATCTTTTACAGATTTTCTAAACGGATACATTCAGATAAGAAAAGTCAACCTGCAGCATTCATAGAATTTCTGAAACTAACAGTGCATGCAGTGGAACCAGTAGCTAACAAGGAAGCAGAACTGGGCCGAAGATCTGTTTTACCAACTTATCTTAGCAGAATATTCACAACGATTATACACACGCACAGCTATAAATTCTACCTCCCCATCTAAAACAAGAACAGCATGATGCAAATAGTAAAAAATATCAAGAATATGTTCATTATTTCAACAAACTGACAAAAATTTTAAATACTGTTGTGAAAATTAAGAAAGAGAGAGAGAGAGAGAAAAGAAAAAAGCAAATTCCTGCAAATTAATCAAAGTAATAATTTGTAGCCTATATTTTTAGTAAATCAATCTTTGGAAACTCTGAAGAACGCTTGTCCTCTCACACACACACACACATACATACACACACACACACCACACCGCCTCC
>NC_043007.1:829023-879023 GCF_006345805.1 Octopus sinensis | reverse complement strand
GCCCATCGTGTATGTGTCCACCTTCACCACTTAACAACCAGTGTTGGTGTGTTTACATCTCAGTAACTTAGTGGTTTGGCAAAAGAGACCAATAGAATAAATACCAGGCTTCAAAAGAAAAAAAAAACAAGGTTCTGGGGTCAATTCATCCAACTAAAAATTCAAGGTGGTGCCCCAGCATGGCCACATCAAATGACTGAAACAAGTTAAAAGATATGTATGTAGAATATTTTTATTCCCAAAATCCTTTCTAGGCACAGACATGGCTGTGAGGTTAAGATGTTCACTTTGCAGCCATGTGGTTGCAGGTTCAGTCCCACTGCTTGGCACTTTGGGCAAGGATCTTCTACAACTGCCTGGGGCCAACAATGCTTTGAAAATGAATCTAACAGACAGAAACAGGATGGAAGCCTGTCATTATATATTTGTGTGCGTCTTTGTGTTTGCCCCTGGCAACCAGTGTTGGTTTGTCTACATCCTCGTAACTTAGCAGTTCAGTAGAAGAGAACGATAGAATAAGTACCCAACTAGAAATTTACTAGGGGGGTCGATTAGTTCAACTGACCCCACAAATGCAGTGTCCCAATGACTAAAACAAGTGAAAGATAAAATAAAAGATATGAATTTTAAAATAATACTAAAAGACAAACAGAGACAAAAAAAAATGGTTGTGTGGTTTAACCCCTTCTTTACCATATTTCTGGTGAAATACACTCCCTTTTTTTTTCAATTAATTTTGAAAATAAAAAAAAAAACATCAAAATAACCCTGACATTCAGGTGAGGTTTGAAACTGTTGGTTTGTTTTATGTCCCTGTAATTTAGCAGTTTGACAAAAAGGGTCCAACAAAGTAGCGGACTTTAAAATAAGTAATTAAGTACTTGGGAGTGGGAATGACTGACTGACTAAAATCTTCGAGACTGGAACCCCCATAATGGTTGAAGCCCGAGGACTGAAACAAAGCAAATAAAGGAATAAACATTCTTTTAAGGGCACAGGCATGGCTGTGAGGTAAGAGTTTTGCTCCCCAATCACACGGTTCCAGGTTTGGTCCCACTGTGTGGCACCTTGGGCAAGTGTCTTCTACTGTAGTGCCAAGTCAGCCAAAGCCTGATGAGTGGATTTGATAGGCGGAAACTGAAAGAAGCTTATGTGTGTGTATGCTTGCATCCCCCCTTACAATCACTTGACAACTGCTGTTGGTTTGTTTACATCCCTGTAACTTAGTGGTTCAGCAAAAATTTTTAGAAAGTACCAGATTTAAAAAAAAAAAAAAATGCATTGGGAGTCAATTTACTCAACTAAACCCCTTTAAGTCAGTGCCCCAGCATGGCTGCAGTCTAATGAGTGAAGCAAGTAAATGATAGAAGATACAGAATGTTGGAGAAACCATTCTTTGTGGCCACAGACACACACACACACACAGAAACCATGATTGAAAAGTGTGACTTCAGAAACGAAAATAGATAAATGAAGGGACAAGGCAACAACCTACAATTAACATTCTGAAGACACTGCCAATTTAATACAAATTGCCTGCTCTGAACATCTTAATCAAACGAACAAAGCGTTCTGTAATTAATTCAGATCTCTCAAAGAATTCCACTTTATTTTTTAATTGAACTTTCCAAAACCAAATTCACAAGAAATTGTGTAAAAATAATTATCACTAATACAGCTAATTCTAATTAATTCCAATTACCAACAATTGCATTATTGCTCAAGTTAATGATTCAATATTTATCACCAACAAGAACAGACTATTTTGGGCCGAAAGAACTGACTATAATAGCATTATCCTGTTGCAAAGAACAGAAAAATTTCCGAGTTTTTGAGCTCAAAAAGAAAACATTTTACATAGGAGCTGAAATTAGTTGACATTCTACAAATTCAAAAATTAAATTTTTCCTGATTTGCTATGCTAGCATAGGTTACATGAATATATTATTGGTGCAACAGCTTTGCAGCTAGATGCCCTTTCTGTTTCAAGAAGAAGGCCTCTTTTTCCATGCAGCCTTGAAAGTACAGAACCAGCAAATGATTTGCTTGTCAGAGGAAATGACAGCAATGATATCAATCATAGTCTTGGGAAGCACAAATGTAAATAAACACATAGACATCATCATGGTTTAACGTCCACCTTCCATTCATTCCGTACAGTGGGACTGAACCCAAAACCACATGGTTATGAAATGAACTTAACCAATAGGCGCAAGAGTGGCTGTGTGGTAAGTAGCTTGCCTACCAACCACATGGTTCTGGGTTCAGTCCTACTGTGTGGCACTTTGGGCAAGTGTCTTCTACTATAGCCTTGGGCCAAACAAAGCCTTGTGAGTGGATTTGGTAGACGGAAACTGAAAGAAGCCTGTCATGTGTGCTTGGGCTTGTCCCCCCACCATCGCTTGACAACCGATGTTGGTGTGTTTACATCCTCGTGACTTAGCAGTTCAGCAAAAGAGACCAGTAGAATAAGTACTGGGCTTACAAAGAATAAGTCCTGGGGAGGGTCGATTTGTTTGACTAAAAGAGGTGCTCCAGCATGGCCACAGTCAAATAACTATAACAAACAAAAGTATACAACCATATTCTACACCGAGATACTTGTACAATTTATGACCAGTTAAATGTAACATTCTACAACCAACAGTTATGTAATTACTGCAATCATCCCTGGTGTATTACTGCTATTACATTTAATGACCTCTCCTCAACTTCAGTGATAACTATTCAGTCATTAACAAGAGACACACCATACCAGTAAGAGATATTATGGAGAAAATGACTCCAGTCTCCAAGAACGGTCAGACTAACTAAATGGAATCCCCATCACAACTTCCTGATATTATTTCTCCAAGAATTATTCACATTCACCGATTACCACTATTCACTGTTTTAGTGAGAACCTCCTGTTTATACATTCATAATGTCATTACATATAATAGAGAGAACCGGTAGTATAGAAGTTTGGGGTTTATCCCAAACCATATCAATCTCAAATACTCTGTTTTATGTTGAAACCAGCCACATCCAGCCTCTCACACCTACCTTACAATTTCATTTTTAAACATTGTTAACAATGTTTTGGCTGGTATATCCTCCAGCCTTCATCAGGTGTCTTGGGGAAATTTCGAACCTGGGTTCTCATTCCTAAGGTATTTTTCGATATTATTATTACTATTATTATTATTATTATTAACAACATCAAATGAGGACTTAGGAATGAGAACCCAAGTTCGAAATTTCCCCCAAGACACCTGATGAGGGCTGGAGGGTATATCAGCTGAAACCTTGTGTTAACAACAAACAAGATGAGGACAAATATCCATCAAATGTAAATAATGTACATAATTCCTCATCTCTTAAATACAGAACTATATAAGATAATATATGTTTAATTCAAAACAACGTAAATATAAGCATTACATTTGACAGAGTTATCTGAATGCTATAAAGGGTTAATTTCAATTCAAACCTTTTAAATGAGGTTTAAATCAGTAATCCATAAACCCGCAAACCAATTCTATCCTTTCACTAAATCAATCAACAGGATTTACAAAATCGCAACTGGAATCCTGTTCTTTGGAAATTCACTGATTTAATAACCTCCATCAATTTCTTCGGATATCCATGATGAATTCCGTTCAACTTCTATCCATTTCTATTCCCCAGACTGAACTCCCTCGAGATGCCATCACAACCAATATCCAAACTGATAAATAATAGTTGTCAATTTAAGCAACAGACCCGGCTTTAATATTCCTCATCACAACTTACCTATAATCCATAAACAAATGGCTTATAACCACGAGTAGATATTTAACACAGCTTGGAATTACCACTTAATTAAATCACGCTTTACGTAAGGAAAATCGACAACGGAAATAACTATGCTTTGTTTTTAAGAATCTTACCACTGTAGCACCAGAAAAGACAAAAGAGGAGAGAGGAATAATCAATACAACGTTCTCAGAGAACATAAATATCTAAATTTGAATAACAGCCACAGCACGGAAGACCTACAGTAGCTGTTTAAAAACACACAACTCAACTTCACTTAAACATTTATCATCTGGTGTCAGTGACCAGGTCACAGTTAGCGTGATGAGAATTTTGACATCAAACAATAAATGTTTAAATGAAGTTAAGCCTTTGTGTGCTACTGAATGGCTAATAGGCATCTTCTCTGCTGTGATTGTTTTGGGTTCCAAACAGTCTCCGATCAAATTACTTACCAGGCAAATACATCAAAATTTGAATATAGATATCTTAATTTATAAAAACCTTTTTATTTCTGCAACCATAGAAAAATAGGATGTGGCTGTGTGGTAAGTAGCTTGTTTACCAACCACATGATTCTGGGTTCAGTCCCACTGCGTGGCACCTTGGGCAAGTGTCTTCTACTATAGCCACGGGCCAACCAAAGCCTTGTGAGTGGATTTGGTAGACAGAAACTGAAAGAAGCCCATTGTATATATATATACATACATATGTATATGTGAGTGTGTATGTTTGTGAGTCTGTGTTTGTCCCCCCAACATCGTTTGACAACCGATGCTGGTGTGTTTACATCATCGTAACTTAGCGGTTCAGCAAAAGAGACTGATAGAATAAATACTAAGCTTACAAAGAATAAGTCCTGAGGTTGATTTGCTCGACTAAAGGCAGTGCTCCAGCATGGCCAGTCAAATTACTGAAACAAGTAAAAGAGTAAAAAAGAGTAAACAAGTATTCTTTTATGTTTCGGGTTTTCTTTTTTTCAATGGCCATGCTGGAGTAAAAGCATGAAAGTTTTAATCGATCAAATCAACCCGTGCTTGGTACGTACTTATTCTAGGTTTTTTACTAAATGTTGTTACAGGGACGTAAACAAACCAACTTAACAAATCCCGGTATTAGTAGAATTTATTTGATGCAGTCATTAACATAAGCACAAAAACCATGACATAGTTTAAATCCGAGGTGGACTTTACCTCTCTTTCTTCCAGCATTGATAAAATAAATCATCAAGCATATACTGAGATCAACATAACGAACTAAGCCCCTCTCCTCAAAATCATTAGCCTTATTCTCTTATATTAGAAATATAGGTCAGTCAGCAATTTTTCACAAACTCCACCAAATTAATTCCAGCGCATGAAGGCATTTCACAAAAACTTGTTACTTTAAAATCTACAAATTGAAGTGACAAATACAATTTATTTTTATCAAATCATTCTTAAAAGAAATGCTAACAAAATGGGATTTTTCCCCCTTGTTTTCTTTGCGAGAAGTGGGGAGGGGTAAACAGTGAAGGAGAATTCTAATTTAATGCCATTATCCAAGTTGCAAGGTATGTATTTAAAATTTGAATGTTTTGACAGAAATGCTACAAAATGTACTTTAAATAATCTTGAGTATTTTGTATAAAAACATCAAAACGGCATACAATAAAATAATTATAATCATTAACTTAATTAATGCCATAAATTAAGGAGGTTAATCAATACCATCAATGCTCATATTTGCTGGTACTTTATTTTATCAACCTCGGGGAGACAACAGTACTGCTGACTTCAAGATTTGAACCGTGAACAAAGAATCACAACAAATACCACGGGGCATTCTGTCTGCCACTCTAACAACTCTTCCAACTCGCCACCTTACAATAAAACATCATCATCATCTAACAGAACAGAAATCAAGAGATTCAGACGAAATGCCCCAAATAAGGGTCAATTATGTATCAGATTAGGGAATGCGATTGATATAAGACCCATTATCTAATGCAATTAACCCTTCTCTCGACAACCCCATCCTTACATTCATTTACTCTTTTACTTGTTTCAGTCATTTGACTGCGGCCATGCTGGAGCACCGCCTTTAGTCAAGCAAATCGACCCCGGGACTTATTCTTTTGGTACTTATTCTATCGGTTTTTTTTTTTTGCCGAACCGCTAAGTAATGGGGACGTAAACACACCAGCATCGGTTGTCAAGCAATGCTAGAGGGACAAACACAGACACATACACACACATACATATATACATATATACGACAGGCTTCTTTCAGTTTCCGTCTACCAAATCCACTCACAAGGCTTTGGTCGGCCCGAGGCTATAGCAGAAGACACTTGCCCAAGGTGCCACGCAGTGGGACTGAACCCAGAACCATGTGGTTGGTAGGCAAGCTACTTACCACACAGCCACTCCTGCGCCTATTTCTATATTTTTAATTTTATTCCTGTATATATCAATCAATAATTTGCTATTTATATACAAAAAAAAACTTAAGCCTGTTATTATTATTATAAACATACATCATTTTTATCATCACAAAACATTCATAATGAAAATGTTAAACGACAAAAAAAAAAAACTCCTAAATTTAGTTTCCCATTAAAAAGGCAGATATTTAAACCATCTCGTTTAAACCAAAGCAAATACAAGAGCAATTAATTTAAACATTTCAAATGAGCATTCATCATGTAGCCATGTGGCACCCATTTTATGTTTGCTTGCTTGGTTGGTTGGTTGTTTGTTTTTGTTTTGTTTTGTTTTTTTGCTTTTTTTATATTTGTAACACATCAACCTTGAATAGACAAAGCAAACAGAGATGAACCATCAGGTTTCATTATATTTCACCACATTTCCATGAAGCCTTCCTTTCTATCAAATTTAGTCAAATTACACACACACACACACACACACAAAAAAAAATTTATGATTAGAAAAAAAGAATGATTTTAGCTTATTTTTGGAAATTATCTTCCTCAAAGTTAGAATAACTTTCAATATGGAAATGTCAGTTTTAAAAAAAATTTTTTTTTTTTAAATAAATAAATGAAGTTCATTTCAGACATCGGCAAAGAGGAAAATCCCACTCCTTTTAATGTCTACAAATGACAAGTGTTTAGAAATTACAAACAATTCGCAAACCTGACATGAATTCAGAAAGAGGAAGACACAGCTCTGAACTAACCCACCACATCAGGTTTTTTTAGGAAGTGGGTTTTTTTGGGGGGTTGCGTTTCGAAATGAAAGAAAAATAATTCACAAGTTTTATACATACAAGACAGCATAGATTTAACAACGGCAACAATAATCCAATAATCCCAATAACAAAAGTGGGGCTCAATGAAAGAATGCCTGGAAAGTTAAGCCAAGCAGGGAGAAAGGATAAGAAAAAAAAATTGAATTATGTATACACGTGTGTGTGTGTGTGTATACACTAATACAAAAATACTTCCACTTACATATACAGACATGCATATACATACACACATGCTATATATATAATAACAAAATAATAAATAAAACATGCGTATATACATACATATATGTACATACCTACATCTATATGTATATATACATGCATATATGGGTGTTTTCGTCTCTCATTGTGTTCTACGTTTTTTTGGTGTCCTGTACCCATATATGCATGTATATATACATATAGATGTAGGTATGTACATATATGTATGTACATATGCATGTTTTATTTATTATTTTGCTATTATATGATTGAACGCCACGCATCCACTTCCAAGTATGCTATATATTATATATATATATGTATATATATGTATGTATGTATTGAATAATTTAGTAGATAAATAAATCTGAACGAGTCCACTTACATGCCAGCATACACAAACGAGATAGTGATCCAAAGCTACAAGTGGCTACTGTAATAGCAGCAGTAGCAGTGGTGATGGCAGCAGTGGCAGTGGTGGTGGTCGTGGTGGGGAGACCTCATGAATGTCCTGAGCAATACCATAAGTAGTTACTGAATAATAAGAACATCTAATTGGAAGGTGGAAAAGGGGAGGGGGAGGGGCGAGAACTAAGAGTGTGGTGGGGAACAAGAGAGACAGAAAGAGAGAGAGAGAGAGAGAGAGATTAACTCTACTAAACTTACTATGACTAAGTTGTTAGCTAACATCCTTGAAACTGCACAAGTGACTAGTTTCAGAAGTGGTTAACAACCTTTTCACAAACATTTTTCAATGATATAAAATATATAAAACAAACAAAAAAAAATTTTTTTTTATGCAAGTAAAACAAACTCATTAACAAAAACAATAGCAAATAACGAATATATAAAATATGTGCACTTTCTAAACAACAGCAGGACTGCTTCCTCATCACTAATTTTCAAAAGAGTGGCACCTTGGGCAAGTGTCTTCTATTATAAAATAAGGGTGGTGGGTTGTGGTGATTAAACAATGTCTTGTGAGTAAAATTTGAGAGATGAAAAATGTATTGGAGCCCGTCACGTGTGTGTGTGTGTGTGTGTGTGTGTGTGTGTGTGTGTGTGTGTGTGTGTGTGTGTGTGTGTGTGTATATATATATATATATACACCAGCAGTATAGCCCAGCGTTGCTCGGGCTTGTTTTCTTTTCGACCCTTTAGAAATGGAATTTTGAAAAGTAAAAAAATTTGCATTATGTAGCTTGTTATTGTCTTTAAGTGAACATTTTTCTGGTTGAAATACACTGAAAAATGGCGACACAGCAGTAAAAAGAAAATCATAAAAAATAGGGATTTTCATACAAAAAAAAGCACCTTTTTGATGTAAATAATTTTTGGTGTTAACATGGTCCGATTTGAATTTTATCTTCTACTCAAGGAAGAGCAAACCTTCTTCTATCATACTCTCAATTTTGGTCAACTTGTGCTGCAGGGTCTCAGAGGAGATAGTGTTAATTGAAGGCTACCAAACCTGCCGTACACAGACAACTTCAGCTTTATATATATATTGTATTGCTAGTTTTTTTTTTATGTCAAGTTGTAAAAACAATTTGCTATGAAACTGAAGGAGTGTTCAGTACATTTAAGTATTATTTTACTATCTGATGTAGACAAGCAAGCCAAAAACTTCAAAGTCACTCTCAACCTTTTCCTTGTTAAAGTTAACAATCATAAATAAATAAATGCATATATTCATACATGTGTAATAAACTGAGATTATTTAAGGCTAGAAGAGAAGCTGCATGGCGCAGTGGTTAGAGCGCCGAGCTTACGGTTGTGAGCTCAAATCCCAGACCGGACTGCATGTTGTGTTCTTGAGCAAGACACTTTATTTCACGTTGCTCCAGTTCACTCAGCTGAAGAAACAAGTTGCGACGTCACAGGTGCCATGCTCTATCGGCCCCTTTGCCTTTCCCTTGGGTAACACTGGCAGCGTGGAGAGGGGAGGCCAGTATGCATGGGTGACTGCTGGTCTTCCATAAACAACCTTGCCCAGACTTGTGCCTGGAAGGGTAACTTTCTAGGTGCAATCCCATGGTCTGTGTCGTGATCGAAGGGGGTCTCAGATTGAAGGCTAGTTTATGAATAACTGTGGAAGACTTACGGAGGAAAGGGTCAAATTTGAAGTTAACGGATGAATTGATGGATGTATGGATGGAGGGAACAGAGAAAGGGATAGATGTGTGTGTGCATACACACACATGAATATATTTGGGTGTGGTAATTAGGGGTCAATAAAAGTAAAAGGAATCAATGTATCTAACTCCTACAAAACAATGTCCCCATCATGGCTGCAGTCCCATGATTGCAATCAAAGGGGTAATAGAATACAGGTAGAATTAAGGGATTTTACATTTAAAAATACTATGATGGAATCTTTTCACAAAACTGGCATTTCACTTTTATTATTCGTGAATTGAAATTTTATTCGCTATTTAGATTTTAAAAATAAACATTTTAAATTAACACAAGCAACTTGATACCTGATATTAATCACAGTTAAACATGCATTCATCACACTACACTACACAGGTAAGATATTGCTGACATGTAGGTCATATGACTTGGTAAGTTGCTTTTCAATAATTCAATGCTTTTGCAAGTGTCAATTTTCAAGCCTACTTAACACATTCAATAACATACCATCAGCTTAGTGACCGTCTCATTACTGATTTGGTAAGTTCAGTAAAAATTTGTTTTACCGAGGAGGTTAAGTAAGACTGAAACACATACACAATTGTCTCCCATATAACTGTTTTAATGTCAACTTTCCCATGCTCACATGGGTTGGACTGAGTTTGTTAAAGTAGACTTTCTATGGCTGGATTGGCACGTAAAAAGCACCATCTGAGCGTGGCCGATACTAGTGGCTAGCTGACTAGTCCCGTGCCGGTGGCATGTAAAAAGTACCATTCGAGTGTGGTCATTACCAGTGCCGCCTGACTAGCCCTCATGTCGGTGGCACATAAAAAGCACCCACTACACTCTCGGAGTGGTCGGCATTAGGAAGGGCATCCAGCTGTAGAAACTTTGCCAGATTGAATTGGAGCCTGGTGCAGCCATCTGGTTTGCCAGCCCTCAGTCAAACCGTCCAACCCATGCCAGCATGGAAAGCTGACATTAAATAACAATGATGATGAACTGGACCAGTTTTTTTTTGGGGGGGGGAAAGAAGGCAGCAATATAGTTACGGTAACCCCAGTGCATTACTGGAGTATTTTTTTATTGACCAAGCATAGAGAAGAAAGATACCACCCAGTTCAATGAGGTTTGAACTCTACACTGATGAATATAAATGAAAATCTGTAAATTACACTTCTTTGAGAATCCTGACTAGAATTTATAGTCCTGGAAAATACACGTTTAAGAGAAAAGTAGGGCCTGCAATAACACATCCTAAAGAAATGGAAATTGACTTCCATGCTGGTGGCACGTAAAAAGTGCCAACCGATCATGGCTGTTGCCAGCCTTGTCTGGCCCATGTGCCAGTGGCACGTAAAAAGCACCCACTACACTCACAGAATGGTTGGTGTTAGGAAGGGCATCCAGCTGTAGAAACACTGCCAGATAGATCAGACTGGAGACTGGTGCAGCCTCCTGGCTTCCCAGACCCCAGTCGAACCGTCCAACCCACGCTAGCATGGAAAACGGACGTTAAACGATGATGATGATGACAGGATCAATACAGATAAGAGATATAGAACAACATGTTAACATGTTTCATAGCCTAATGTAAGCAAAATCGTTTCTAGATTATCAATGCAGAGTGCAATGTGTCACAGAGTGAAGAGCAAATATCAAAAATATTTGATTTTCTTCAGGAATAAATAATTCATCAATGGATTTTTTTTTTCTTTTAGAACAGCTTGTATACTGGAAAAGGTTTCATGGGGATATAGTAGTAATTTCCATCTCTTAGCAGTCGATTGGCGCTGTATCAAATTTTTCTTTTTCCAACAGATCTCGTACCGCCTTTCCATTCGCCTATGAATTAATACGGTTCTACTTACAAGCTGCCATCATCCATTCCAATCAAAGTCATCTTTTAACAGTCAAATCCAATACGTAAGCTTACGTCTATCTGTGCAACAAAGATTTATCCTATCAATATAACTTTCAGAAATGCTTTATAATTCTTGTACTTCTTTTTGGTATGCTGCTAGTTTAAAAAGCCGTATTTTTTGGAAAAAATCATGCGTTCTTAGATAGACCAGTTGGTAACAAAGTCATCGATAAATCCTTCAAAAGAGTTTAGGAAAATAAAACAGAATACAAAAGCATAGGAATTAAAATCACCAGTCTCTTGAAGTTTTGCGATCATCAATATCCATCAGTTCTAGATTTCAGACCAAAGTAGAGAACGAAATCTCCCAGGAGTGCAAGCAGGAAAGTAAAACAGCTAGAATCTGCTAGAACCAAGAATCTAATCTCTCTGTGTGTGTGTGTGTGTGTGTGGTGTGTGTGTGTGTGTGTGTGTGTGTGTGTGTGTGTGTGTGTATAATAATAATGATGATGATGATGATAATAATAATAATAATAAAATTATGTACACCATTTGTGCTTTAGAAAATGTTTTGGTTTTTTTTTGGTGAGGGGGGAGACAAAAATAGTAATCCAATTGAAGATTTTCTTATTTATCAAAAGACGTTGGGTAGGCTTTTGGAGACAGCACAAATGCATATATATCATCACCATCATCATCATTTAACGTCCGCTTTCCATGCTAGCATGGGTTGGACGATTTGACTGAGGTCTGGCGAACCAGACTCCAATCTGATCTGGCAGAGTTTCTACAGCTGGATGCCCTTCCTAATGCCAACCACTCTAAGAGTGAGACGAGGTGTTCAACCCCTCAAAGAGGGCAGGAACTTCAAAGAACTGACTAAAAACTTGACAACTGGTTCAATTCATGTCAGAAAATGATTATCATACACACACACACACACACACATCAACCAGACTATCAGATATTGCTAGACACTGCTGGTCACAAATGCACACACCCTTGCATTGTTCTCACTGGCTGGATGGTCAGGCCAACTTTCCTTCAGAACAGAGGGCCAGGGTCCATCACAGAGTTAGCCATTTACAGCTGAGAGAAACGAAGCCATGTGAAATGAAGTGTTTTGCTTAAGGACACAATGCCAAACTCAGAACTGAAACCACAACCTTGCTATTGTGAATGTAACACCCTAAACACTGTGGGAACATGCCTCCACATATCTACATCTGTTTTAATAAATATCTACAGGCATGGTTGTGTGGCTAAGAAATTCACTTTGCAATCATATTCCCAGGTTCAATCCCACTGCACACCACCTTGAGCAACTACCTTCTACTATAAATCCCTCGTGAGTGAATCTGGTAGACAGAAACAACATGGAAGCCCATCATATCAGTGTGTGTGTGTATATATAGATATATATATATAATAAATAAATAAAACATATGCATATATACATACATATATGTACGTACCTACCTCTACATGTATATATACATGCATACATGGGTACAGGACACCAAAAAAACGTCAAACACAATGAGAAACAAAAACATAAACACAAAACCAAGGAAATGGACATTTTTTTAAAACAACGAAAAAATAGAGAACAGGACATACAAAACAAGGAAAAATTCCCCTTCTTCAGTCGCCTTAATTTCATCTACTCCACGTTTCAAAGGTCAAGGCGATACATGACTTCAATGAAATTTTCCTTCCCGCGAAAATCAAATTAAATAAAATTTGAGATTTTTTTTGCGGAGGGGTAAAAATGGTAACAAAAACAGGACAGTAACGACAGTACAAAATATAAACCGTAAAAGACAGGACAGAGAATAACAGTAACACAAACTTTGACTACACAACACTTTAACAATGGATAGATCCTTGCACGGGATCAAATTACCACAAACACACAGGGAAGACATCTAATATAAAACCTCTGGCCAAAATCTTGAGCATATCCAGCCATGAACCCCATTCAAGTTTTAGTAAATGCTGCCATTTTTAAGGGTCCAGACCACAAGATATACCTCGTCACCACACAGGTTGCACTCCTTGAATGTTCAAGGTAGCTTTCAGTCAGCCAATTAGAAAGTCCTGTTTGCTCTGGACTGGTCTGGGCATTTAGTGGGCCGCTGTAAAGCAGCCTTGTCCAGACAGGAGCAAAGTGAAGTGTATATAAGCCAAGGACATAGGAAAAAAAATAAATTAAAAAGAAAAACAGTTTTAACAGAAAATCTTCATAGACAAAGACATTTAATAAAGAATTCTTCTTCGAAAAGTTAAATACAAATAATACACAGGAGACGTAGTGTACAATAGCTCCAAGTAGGACACCAACTTGTAGCAGACACACTACAAGTACAGGATATATTGTTTTTAATAATGAATAAAACTGATCATCGATTAGACAAATACCTAGAAAACCTATACACACACACACACACACACACACATATATATATTACATACATATACACACAAATACATGTATGAGTGTGTGTGTGTATATATTTATATCTATATATTTTTTGGTAAATTTTAAAGCTTCTAAACAATATTCAATAATAATGCAAAATGTATAATATACCAAATTAGATCTGGTTTCTAATTCATAAAGACTCACCCTTGAGTAATCTAGACTTTAAGATAAAATACACAGACAATTCACTTTACATATCTTATTTTGGTGGTGATTGTCTTTCATTCCCATGTGAACACAAATGAATTTATCGATTACTCACTGACAGAATGAATGATTTCTTTCACATTCTTTTTTGTTTTCTTTCCCCTTTCTCTCTCTCTCTCTCTTTATAAAAATAAATGCATTTTGATATTTCCCTATTGTCACGGTTTGTCTATTACACAGCACTTCCCAGATCACAGAACAGCTCTCAGTTTCATGGCAAACTCGGTAGATCTATTGATCTGAGTGCAAACATGCTATTTGAAGAATGTGTCGTTCTTAGCTAGTTAGCTTAATCTGCCGTGTTTATTTCTGAACTAATCATAGCACCAACAGATTACTGTCCCTCCCTCCTCTCTTATATCCAAAACTTGCATAGCACCATTGACATTCACAATCATGTAATGGTGTCAATAACTTTGAATCAGCCATTAACTAACAGGGAACTTTTACTAAAATGCAACGAAAAAATTATATTTGAGGAATGGGACAAGTCTCACTGCAAACTTCCCAAAAGAAATATATTCATTACTAGCAGTATAGCCCAGTGCTGTTCGGGTTTGTTTCGACCCATTAGAATTGGAAAAGTAAAAATTTTGCATTATGTAGCTTGTTATTCTCTTTAAGTGAACATTTTTCTGGTTGAAATACACTGAAAAATGGCGACACAGCAGTAAAAAAAATCGTAAGAAATAGGGATTTTCATAGAAAAAAACACCTTTTTGATGTCAATAATTTTTGGTGTTAACATGGTCTGGTTTGAATTTTTTCTTCTACTGAAGGAAGAGCAAGCCTTCTTCTATCATACTCTCAATTTTGGTCAACTTGTACCACAGGGTCTCGGAAGAGATAGTGTTAGTTGAAGGCTACCAAATCTGCCACACACAGACAACTTCAGCCTTATATATAGAGATTAACACCAGATAACTGTATAACAGACAGGATTAGTTAAGTTTTTATGCCAGCATGGGTTAGATGAATATATACTAAGGCAGGTTTTACTGCCAGATGCCCTTGTTGTTGACCCTCACCTATTCTTTAATAAAAGTACAGAACTACTGAATTATTTTTCAACAGTTTGTAAATTTCCATTCAGTGATGCACAGAATATGAACTAGGCACAGTTCATATTGAGTGGCTGGGTGATGAGTAGCTTGCTTACCGACCACATGGTCCTGGGTTCAGTCCCACTGCATGGCACCATGGGCAAGTGTCTTTTACTATAGCCTCGAGCCAACCAAAGCCTTGTGAGTGGATTTGGTAGACGGAAACTGGAAGAAGCCAGTCATATATATATATATATATATATATATATATATAATATATATATATATATATATATATATATATATATATATATGTATGTATGTGTGTGTATGTATATGTTTGTCCCCTTGAACATCACTTGACAACCAATGTTGGTGTGTTTACGTCCCCGTAACTTAGCGGTTCAGCAAAAGAGACCAATAAAATAAGTACTAGGCTTACAAAGAATAAGTCCTGGGGTCGATTTGCTTGACTAAAGGTGGTGCTCCAGCATGGCCACAGTCAAATGACTCAAACAAGTAAAAGAAATAGAAAATTTATACACACATACATACAAGTTTCATACAGCTTCTGTCTGTCATTATGTAGACCAGGGCTAAGAGAGAAGACACTTGCTCAAGATGCAATATGGTGAGACTAAACCTGAAAGCACATGGTTGCCAGTTTTTTTAACCAGCACAACCATGCTCAGAATCAAAATAAGGCCCATGGGGAATACTATAAGTCATGCTGAAATCCAAAGTATTCATGTCAGGAGCAGAGTGGCAAACTAAACAGTAGATTCGCCAAAGACTCCTTCACCAAGATAACTTAGCATAATGTGATAAAATTATATTCCAATAAAATTGCAGATTACTAACAGAGGAGATCAATATAACAATGAAATACATCTCTTTCTCTCTAATTTACTGGGCTTAACCCTTTCATTACCAACCCGGCTGAAACCACCCAAGGCTCTGAGTATAAATGTCTTGTTTTCATAAGCTCTGAATTAAAATCTTCCACCAAACCTTAGTCACAATTTATGTTCCTAACACCAGCTTAATGAGAACTGAGTTATTTTACTAAATTATTTGTTATATTTAAAGTAATTAAAACATGGAGCATCTCCAAAATAAATACAGTAACAAAAGGGTTAATACTAATGGTTAGATAAATTCAATCTAAAGCAGTAGATTTGCTGCCCTTCAAAGTATAATCGTTGTTGTTTTAACATTTATCCTTTAACGTCTATTTTTTCATGCTGGTATGGGTTGGAGAGTTCCACAAGAACTGGCAAGTCAGAAGACTGCACCAGTTCCTGTTAAAATGAGAATAAAATAAAAACAAATATCTACTTTTTAATTTTCAGCACAAAGTATTTTGAAACGTTCATTTGCTCTTAGGAATAATCAACCTACCAACACTTTGTTAGTTTGCCCTTAAGTGCCTTTCATTAGATTCGGCTATTTTTAACAGACTGTCAAGTAGTTACAGTAGAACTGTGTCAGCACCCAGGTTGCAACTACGCAATGACAGTTTCAACACCTCCAGAAATAAATTTAAATATAAAATGAACCTAACAGCTTTGTGTGTTATTAAATGACTTCTTCCACAACACAGAGGCTTCAAGTTTATCAATAGCATATAATACATCCAGAATATAATCATCATCGTTTAACGTCTGCTTTCCATGCTAGCATGGGTTGGACAATTTGACTGAAGACTAGCAAGCCAGGAGGCTGCACCAGGCTCCAATCTTGATCTGGCAGAGTTTCTACAGCTGGATGCCCTTCCTAATGTCAACCACTCCGAGAGTGTTGTGGGTGCTTTATAAAGATTATTTTTGAAAATAGACTGAATTACAAATCACCAAGTCATTAAGAGCAAATGCTTCAGACATGGGGGAAATGTTCATCTGAGCTGTGTTAAAACAAGTGAAGAAACTTTGGGGTGCCCACAAAATGTCTACAGACCACAAAACTGTAATCTTAAAAACGGTAACTGCAAATTTTAATTTCTTCAATCTTGGAAAGGTGCGTCAAATAACAAACCATACTAAATGCCTGCACTAAAGCACCACAAGATTTTTGAAAGGTTATACAAACAGATGAAATCTCAGAAGTAGGGATGTTAACCAAAAAAGAAATAAAATAAAATTATAACAACAACAACAAAAAAAAGAAATCGGTAAATCTTAGAAAAGAAAAACAAATGAAAAGAAATTGAACGCAATATAACATCATGCGTTTGTGTGATCAAATTGCTGGAGCTTTCCTTCAGGAAGAATGCAAATTAAAGCACAGATCAAATATCGTTTGAACTTTATTTGAAATACTAACAGCGAGAAACAATTCCGGTAATCAGCTAATTCTAAATCAATAAATAATAGAACTATAGAAATTTCCACGACGCACAAGTAAGCAGAGTTTAAATTTAAAAAAAAAAAAAAAAGACAAAAGGACAAACAAACCTAAAAATACCCCTATTTCTGAAAGATTACTGCACTTAGCTGTGATAGTTAATAGTTGTCACCTTAGTGAAGAATTATCCCCTTTAAAAAAAAATTTTTTTTTTTCTTTTTAAATTCCAGACTTGAAATTACAACCATCTCCGTTACCGCCACCCTCAGGAATAATATAATAAGCATCAAATAGTGGGTAGTTGATATATAGTTAAGTGCAACTTGGAAGAAAATCAATGGTTTACGAAGAAAATCAATGAATTCCATAATCACAGAGAAGACGGTTACATATAAACAACAGATTTTGATAATACCGAAAAATAAGTTTTCATACTTTCTCTAATGCAGTTCTATATATGAACAAACATTTGTTGTCACTAACACCTATTATTATTATCAAGAACTGCTTCAAATGAATTCGTTAAATTGCAGGTAAGAAACAGTAGATTCATCTCTGTTATTTGTTCGTCTGACGTCTGTCTTTCCGTGCAAGCATGGCTCGGACAGAAAATTGATTTGTGAGGCAGTATTTTATGGCCAGGCGCTCTCCCTGTCACCAACCTCACTTGGTTTTATATTACACAAGTCTGTGATGATGACAACCGGTCGCAATATATCAACATCAGCACTGCTGTGCTTTCGTGGTGACAAGCAAAATATCAAGATTCTTCACCCACACACACACATGGCACATAAAAAGCACTATTCGAGTGTTGTCGATGCCAGTGCCACCTAACTGGCCCCAATGCTAGAGGCACGTAAAAAGCACCACTACACACTCAGAGTGGTTGGCGTTAGCAAGGGCATCCAGCTGTTGAAACCTTGCCAGATCAGATTAGAGCCATGTGCAGCCTCCTGGCTTGCCAGTCCTCAGTCGAACCATCCAACCCATGCCAGCAGGAAATACAGACGTTAAACGATGATGATGATCACACACACACTCGCACACTACACACGCACATTAATACACAATGTACTTAATATAGTTTATGTCTGACTATATTCACTCATAAGGCATGGGTTGTTCGGGGGTTAAAATATGAAAACTAATGCAAAGTGCCATGCAGTGGGACTGAACTCAAAACTGCATGGTTGTAAAGCTAACGTCTTAACCACACAGCTATGCTTGTACTTACTGCTGGTAGAAGTCAGGAGATAAATAAAATTGGAATTATTCCCAAAATGAAACCATCACTAATAAAACCAACCCCCATAAATTATGCACCAGAGTCAGAAGATCTAAAAAAAAAAACCATTTAGAACAGGGGGTTGTTGGCAAAGTGCTTGATATTGACCCCTGGAGTCTATGTGGCTACTCAAAGGGGTCGATAAACACCAGAAATGATTTTGTACATTAAGAGGTCTGAATTATTGGTGAAATGAATCTGGGGGAGCTCTGTAACTGGAGGCTAAAACTCATTAATTTCCAGCCTAAATATCGATGTATTTAATTAGCATTCACATATATTTTACATTAAATATTCCAACTATATCGATATAATATGACTGAATTTTTATTGTTCGTTATCAATTCATTAAATTTCTTTATTTCTTATTAAAAAGTCATAATGATACAAAAGAAAGAATTACTGTTTGTAAATCAAGAATTCTTTTTTATTAATTATATTTTGCAATTCTACATTACAAATTTGCATATTGGGGGCAAGTCAATGAGTTAACAATTCCACAAAGTGGGATGGTCAATGCTATAAGGTTTGCCAACCTCTGATTTAAAAAACTAAATACATCGTTACTTTTTATTTGTTTTAAGTCCACATCTTTAATTCATTAGCATTTAAACCATTGAAACCAGCCATACCCAGCCCAAATATTCTACCAATTTTATGCTGAAACTGACCAGATCTGATCTCTCACACCTACCCTACAATGTCATTCTAAAAATATACAAATGCACCATTGAAATCTTGAAGCTACAAGATGATGCACGATTCATTCAAAACAATGTGAATAAATAAGCATCACACTGAACCGAGTAATCTCAATGCCGAAGGGTTAAAAATTATGGATTTCAGTTAAGGAATTCACATTGAAAAGGAATAAAAAGCAGTGCAAGTTGGAAAATGGCAATGATGAAAACCTAACTCACAGCTAAGTTAATGCTACATATTTAACACAATCCAAACTACAGGCATGTACAAGTGACTCTTATCTACCGCCTGACTGGCCCCCATGCCACCACACGTAAAAGGGCAACATTCGAGCGTGATCGTTACGAACGTTGCCTTACTGGCACCTGTGCCGGTGGCATGTGTAAAAAGATTCGAGCGAGGTCATTGCCAGTACCGCCTGACTGGCCCCCGTACCGGTGACACGTAAAAACCATCCACTACACTCTCGCAGTGGTTGGCATTAGCAAGGCATCCAGCTGTAGAAACTCTGCCAGATCAAAATTGGAGCCTGGTGCAGCCATCTGGTTCGCCAGCCCTCAGTCAAAATCGTCCAACCCATGCTAGCATGGAAAGCGGACATTAAACGATGATGATGATGAAATCCCAGTATCACCAACATGCATGTTCACAGACTGGCATAAATCTTAAAGACGCTACACGTGCCCTACTAGATGTGAAATCCCAGTGAGGCATAAATGCATCATTTTAGGGTCCATTAAATTCTGGAGAAAAGAGATCATCTCTGCTGTGTGCTGTCCACCACTGGTAGAAATAGTGTTAAAACAAAGAACTTTGAAATGAGAAGGTACTGGTGAAAAAAACAATATTAGATCCCTTACTTGAGGTGCAGAAATGGGTTAGTGACACAAGAGCATCCAAAAGTGAAACAAGGACTCAATAAAAAGTTCATGCCACTCACACTAGAATGAAAATAAATGGAAACTGAATGAACAAATGAATTCCAAAAGCTAATATTCATTTTTTGCAGCAAATACAGAAGACAATTCCAGACATGGTTCCACCATTTTCCAGACTTCAAAAGCAATGCCATGGCCTCCAATGTACTGGCCAGTTTTGATAATGAAAGAATCGCTCGCCATAAAATGTACAAGACTATGCAGAGACCAGCATAAGAAAACAGAAATTTTTTTAGAGATTAAATAATTCAGAGATGGCATCCAAGACAGGAAACATTACCATTTTAGTAACAATGGAATCAACAACCAACAGAGATAACACACTCGCATGTGGTTATGTCTGAATCCTGTCTATAAATAAAATATGGTATTCAAAGATCTAAACATACCATCTTGATTGATTTTCAAAAGATTACAACAAGCAAACTTAAATTTTCTTCTTAATTTTTTTTTGTTTTCCTACCTGTCTGATTAACTTTGTCTAAATTCTATTTTGTATGTCCAAATTTCAGCTTACATCTTCAAAAGAAACGAATTGCTTCAAATCTGACAGTATGTGTGTTTGTGTGCATACATGCGCACACCAAACTAATTTTTCTTTTTATCTTCCTTGTCAGGAGTGATGGCCATATCTGTCACTTTCCACAGGGCCTGAGAGATTGGTGGGAAGGAGAGAGAGAGAGAGAGGGAAAGCTACCTTCAAGCCAGAAACCTGACACCAAATGCCTGCAACTTGGTGAACTCTGCTAAAGACACCCGGGGTGCCAGGTGATGGTGGTGTTGAATCAGCCACTGGATGAGGCCAACCACCCAAGTAGGCCAGAGTGAGATTTGAACTCAGAATGCAAACAGTGGAAATTCAACAAAGTATCCAGTTCAATATGTTTACAGTTCCACCAATCCATTAACTGAAGATTGGTATTTATTCTTCTTGAGCTTAAAAGGATGAAAGCAAAATTCACCTCTATGAGATTTGCCAAATATTGGAACTAATACCAAGAGGTACTCTATCCAACATTCTGCCGCTTCACTGTCTTAACCCTTTTGGTAACAACCCATCAGAAAGCATACCTATTTTATGATATACAGCAATTCTTTTTTAAAGTCGTCTCAATTAGAACCTGCCAAAATAATTTTGTTAATTTCAGTTTGAAGCAAGCTTAATGACAAAATTATTTTATTAAGTTCATTATAGACAGAGAACATCACTGGAAAATACAAAAACTTAAAGAAGCAGCACATATGCTAGGACACAACAACCTCCTAAGCAGACCGAGTGCAGATATGAGTAGCATATGGGAACCGGTTTTAAGGAAGGATAGGAAAATATTAGATTTAAAAGCCCTAAAAATTCACTCCATAATTGCCCACGGGCATATGGTGTAGTGGTTAAGAGCGCGGGCTACTAACCCCAAGATTCTGAGTTTGATTCCAGGCAGTGACCTGACCCAAGACACCTGATGAAGGCTGGAGGATATATCAGCCGAAATGTTGTGTTAACAATGAACGAGATGGACAAATATCAATCAAATGTAAATAATATAAATAATGCACATAATTCCTCATCTCTTAAATATAGAACTGTATTTTACTAAATTCATTATATCTAAAATTAATTGAATCACAGGCAATTTAGTTTAACAGAAGTATGATAACAAAACAGTTAAAACATTAGCATTTAATCCAGTCATATCCAACCCAGATAATCTACCTGTTTTATGTTCAAACTGACAAGATCCAACCTCTTACACCTACCCTACAATGTCATGCTAGATATATACAAAGAAGCCACTGAAATCTTGAAGCTACACAATGTCTGATTACTTCAAAACAATGTGAATAAATAAGCAATATATTTGGCAAAGAAGTCTGAAAGCTAAAGGGCTGAACTTGCTTTTTATTGCTGACATAAATAAGTGAGTACATGTAACTGAAATGGATAAGCTTCGGATCACAGAATATTTGATCAGAGCATAAAGTACCTTGTCAAAACACACAAGCAAAAATGTCTAAATTTACAGCCCCAGCCAACCAGGTATAAAATCAAAAGGAAAAAGTAATACGTTCTGTAAAAGAGAAAAGGTGGAAAATGCAGTGTTAGGCTCTGTAATTACTCTTCTACATGAAATACCACAAGCTAATGGTGAAGAAGAAGAAGAAAAGGATAAAAAACATGAGAATGTCGATAGGAGAATGAGTCTTTAGTACTTTGCTAAATAAAATGTTTTGTTACTATTTTCAACTTTACTTCAAAGTATTTCGGTCGATTTTATATTTCAACTGAAACCAGGTTGTAAAATAAGTACACGTAGCTTACGTGTAATACACATTACACCTATTTCTCTAACAAGGGGGAAAAGAGAAAGAATAAGGGGGTACATATCACACACACACATATATATATATATACATATATACACATATGTACCTGAGTTACTGAGACGTGTATATTTATAAATGTGGCTTCGATATTCATTTAAGAACTA
Organism: Octopus sinensis; assembly: GCF_006345805.1. Lineage (NCBI taxonomy): Eukaryota > Metazoa > Mollusca > Cephalopoda > Octopoda > Octopodidae > Octopus > Octopus sinensis. The sequence goes on along the minus strand of NC_043007.1, from coordinate 856,298 downwards.
CAGCAGCTCTGAACAGCACAGCTGCTGATTCTACAAATGTCAAATACACCTGCTCTCCTAATCTATGATGGTGCAGCTAAGACACACACACACAAAAAAAAGTAAACAAATAAATAAATAAAAGTGTCCACCAGACAGGTAAATCTTTACACAAGCAATACAAAACACTATGCTATCCTCCTACACCTCTCTCTCTCTCTCGCTTCTACCATCACAACACTGTTTGCTTCTATCAGCTTACTAACTATACACTACACTAAATATACACCACATATGTCTCTCACATCTCTTGACTACCATATATACTTACTTCCTTTACAATCCGTTTATCCACCTCAATCAGAAACTAACAAAATTTCAACAAATAACCTCCCTGCTGCCCCCGTTTCTCAAACATGTCATCATTACTTTCAATGCAGACATCTAGAACGTTTACTTAAAGCTTTAAACAGTAGCCGTCTCCCGTACATAAAAATATACCTTCACATTTTGGGAATTTCTGAAAATTTAGAGGAAACGAAATCTTCTTCCCTTTAATCTGTAACACACACACACACATACACACGCAAACTGAATTGTAACATTCATTTTGTGATTGCATCTATTTTTATCAAAACGCTAACCCCTTTAGTTACCAACTTAAGTGAGACAGCCCCTGGTTCTAAAATACATATTTCTTTACTACCCACAAGCGGCTAAACACAGAGGAGACAAACAGATTAAGTCAATTACATCGACCCCTGTGCACAACCAGTACTTAATTTATCGACCCCGAAAGGATGAAAGGCAAAGTCGACCTCGGCGGAATTTGAACTCAGAACGTAGCGGCAGACGAAATACCTATTTCTTTATTGCCCGCAAGGGGCTAAACACAGAGGAGACAAACAGATTAAGTCGATTACATCGACCCCTGTGCGCAACTAGTACTTAATTTATCGACCCCGAAAGGATGAAAGGCAAAGTCGAAATACCGCTAAGCATTTCACCTGGCGTGCCAATGTTTCTGCCAGCTCTCTGCCTTCCCTGGTTCTAAAATACAAACTTCCTTTTTTAAAGTGATTTAATTAAGAACCTGCCATCAAAATTTCAAGTTTGGTTGGAACACCATCTTAATAATACTTTTACTTACTTTTACTTGTTTCAGTCATTTGACTGAGGCCATGCTAGAGCACTGCCTTTACTCAAGCAACTCGACCGCAGGACTTATTCTTTTGTAAGCCCAGTACTTATTCTATCGGTCTCTTTAGCCAAACCGCTAAGTAACGGGGACATAAACACACCAGCATCAGTTGTCAAGCTATGCTAGGGGGACAAACATAAACACACAAACACACATACGCATATATATATATATATATATATATACATATATACGACGGGCTTCTTTCAGTTTCCGTCTACCAAATCCACTCACAAGGCTTTGGTCGGCCCGAGGCTATAGTAGAAGACACTTGCCCAAGGTGCCACACAGTGGGATTGAACCCGGAACCATGTGGTTGGTAAGCAAGCTACTTACCACACAGCCACTCCTGGATAAAATTGTTTTACTAAATACTGTGTTATTTTCAAAATCAATTAAAACATTAGCAGCGTATTTTAAAAAGGAAATATGGCAACAAAAGGGTTAAAAACCAATTATTTGAAACGTTTGTTATGTCGTAGATATGCACAACTTATTTTCAATTACGAAGACTCGAAAATCAATTGACTGGAAATATCCTATGGAATTAAACAATCAAAACGAAAAAGTAAAATCGAAAACTAAAATGCTGTGGCCTAGTTGCTGAGAGTGTATATCCAAAACAAGTTGGTAAGCATTAAATTGAGAAAGCAATTCTTTTGTCTGTCAATTATCATAACCAAGGGTCTGTCTATGGTAAAATGTTATGTTAGCAATCAAACGCAAAATACAGCAGTCAGCCTACCACATGCATCTGTACATGTCAGTGTTCGGCAGTCGGAGAGAAGGGCAACCGAGCAGACATTGCTGTCTGTTTTACTTATCGTCTTGACAGTAAATACCCCTTAAACTTGAGCACAAAAACATACTTTACGAAGGCGGTGGAACACGAAAAGGAAACAACATGGGAGGGGTAAGTTTTTTAACAAATAACAAATGTATTAGTTTGATGCTCAAAGAGATAGATAAGAGGCTTGACGTTTCAGACATCTGTCATTCATCAGGAAAAAGAAAAAAGGGGGGATTGTGCTCCAGAAAAAATAAAATTAAGCCAATTTAACCCTTTGATACCATAGTTTCATAGTTTGTCCCTTGATTTTATGGTACAAACTTCCTGTTTTAAAATTATCTAAAACGCAAAAATATAACCCACATATGACAAGAAACCTCTTCCCCTCCTTAAAAATCAATTCACATCTTTCTCGGTAGGCCAGCTGAATACTTTAGTTTTATGATACATAACTGACACCTATATCTATATATCCCAAGCTAAACATACACAATAAAATCAATCTACAAATCTGATGGCTGAGCTCCAGCATGGGCACAACCAACAGGCTAGAACAAGCAAAGGGGTATATATAAACCAACAAGTTATTAAATGTCACTACATGGACATTAAGAAAGGGGAAAAAAAAAAAAGGAGCCTATTTCCTCAAAGGTAATCATTTCGAAAAAATTTTAACCCTGACCTTCCCCCTGCCACCATTCTAATTTCCAGTTTCCAAAGCTATTTAAACATGTCATAAATCAGACGTTTGTTCAGCTGTCAATGTTTCAAGGTATTATATCAATAACATATCGATAAAACTATATCACACAATTTGCCCCCAACCCAACTACCCCCTCCAATATTAAACACTCGAAATTTCCTGATACGATCGACAAAAACATTTCGCTCGCATTTTAAATAAACCTTGACCGAAATATTGAACTTGAACAATGGAAAGGCAGCAAGATCTAAAATGAAACCGACACAGTGCCACAGACATCCTTTCTGTTCTGAAATAATATATACAAATTTATTTGATAAATAAAATCAATTATACGTATGAAACCAATCGTGTTGCACAGGAGTGGCTGTGTGGTAAGTAGCTTGCTAACCAACCACATGGTTACGGGTTCAGTCCCACTGTGTGGCATCTTGGGCAAGTGTCTTCTGCTATAGCCCCGGGCCGACCAATGCCTTGTGAGTGGATTTGGTAGACGGAAACTGAAAGAAGCCTGTCGTATATATGTGTATGTGTGTGTCTGTGTTTGTCCCCCTAGCATTGCTTGACAACCGATGCTGGTGCGTTTACGTCCCCGTAACTTAGCGGTTCGGCAAAAGAGACCAATAGAATAAGTACTGGGCTTACAAAGAATAAGTCCCGGGGTCGATTTGCTCGACTAAAGGCTGTGCTCCAGCATGGCCGCAGTCAAATGACTGAAACAAGTAAAAGAGTAAAAGAGAGTAAAGAGTGTATGAATGAGGTCATATTAAAACTGAACAACTAATCTCTCACATTCTATTCTCTTTCATTTGTAGTTTGTATTTTCATATACATTCATGGCTATACAGTAACACCTGTGACTACACGTATATTAATTCCAAGCAGTGTATTCACACACAAGTGTAGGATCGAAATTTGCTTAGAGGGTACTAAACCAGGTCAAACCCAACATGGTTAAAGTGCTTTCATTCTCCCCTACAGAAAAATTTTAGGGGTTGCACTTGCACAAAAGTGCACCAGGTGGATTGTGCTCAAAATTCAAAAGGGACAACCTTCTACCCCCACTGCCATACACACACACACACACACGGTGTCATACTAAGTCTGTCTGAAAATTGTATTGAGGGTCCGTGCGTCTGTGGAATTACTCAGCCACTTAAATGAGCAGGTAATTCAATTGATTAAACAACTGAATTCTTACCTATCAACAGAGAGCTAACATTTACAAGAGGAAGGACTTCTCAGTTTTTGTGCTCCCTACTTCATATACACAAGCATTAACACAGCCAGAGAAAACCTGGAAGACGGATCAGATGTCATGTGCAAGAACATGATTTGAAGATTTGGCTGGTAGTTCCAACAAGTCACAAAACTTTCCAAAGATGGTTCATCGACATTTAACACGTTACATGACATAAAACACTACGGTTCAATCTCTTATTGTCTCTGGCCCTTTCTCTCTTTTACTGAAATGAGCTTTTCTTAGGGCACCATATGAAGGTCAAATTATAAATTAAAAAGAGAAAAGAAAAAAAAAAAAAGAAAAATTCCCCAAATTTATGCTATTTTCAAAATTATCATTTTTATATACTAAGATGGACCCTGTAAGATATTCTTCAATTTTATTATCAGATGCCCTTTCATAAAAATTATGAACTATTTTTCAAGAACATAAAGTCAGGTATCATTCATTTGTTTAACCCGTTAAGTCCCATTGTCCTATAAATAGGACACTAAATGAGAACATTAAATAAGCTATATCACATTGTCTCAGTGTCCTATTTATAGGACACCGAGTATTTCCATTTCTACTTGAAGGAGTTTTAACAATTATTTTAAAAATTTTAACCTATTTTCAATCATCTGTAAAAATTTATAACTAATATTCAGAAATTTAAGTACTCTGGGACTTAATGGGTTAATGTTTATTTTTCAGAGTAAGCCTGGCATAAATAGGAACAGATATGAGGTTAAATTTTGTTACTGGAGGTTCTTCCTGATGCCAATCCTTCACCTGTTTTTCAATTAAGGGTTCATTTTATTTTTTTTTTGCAGAGTTATTGTCATAATGTTGGCCAGGACCATAACCATCAATAGAGCCTCACAGAAGCAAAATAAAATAATGCCTCGATATACAAGGCAATTTGTTCCCAGAGATCACATTATATGAGTCTTCTTCAGGACAGTTAGACGCTGTCCAGAAGAAGACTCATACAATCAGGTTTGGCAGAGGGAAAACAATGATGATGATGATGATGGGAATTAAACTTATTAAGCTCTGATTAAAAATTTAAAAAAAGTTAAAGCAACAAAGAAATCATATTAGAGTTAATTTGCTTTCAAAATTTAAAAACTTAAATTAAATACTTTCCATGGGCATATGGCCTAGTGGTTAAGAGTGCAGGCTACTAACCCCAAGATTCCGAGTTTGATTCCAGGCAGTGACATGAATAATAACAACATTGTAAAATATCTTAGGAATGAGAACCCAGATTTGAAATTTCCCCAAGGCACCTGATGAAGTCTGGAGGGTATATCAGCCGAAACGTTGTGTTAAGAACAAACAAGATGAGGACAAATATCCATCAAATGTAAATAATGTAATTTCCAGTTAGTTTTGCAAGGAGTTCTACATGAAACTTTCCAGACTGCCTAATTTCTGTCCCCACCAAAGAAAAGCAACAAATCTTATACAGAGTTATTTACCTTGGGCTTCTTGAAAACTGCAACCACAGAGATTATTATGTCAGCCATCCCAGATAGCCATGTTTATTTTTATCACCAGTTATCATGAGTATCATCAAAACAAAAGCATTTTCTATTCCAGTATTCAACAATTAGATAAATGCACAAAATTGCAGAAAAAAAATACTTTATTTCTATTACTGTTGTGTAGTTAAGAAATTTGCTTCCCCAACCATGCGGTCTTAGGTTCAGTCCCACTGCATGGCACCTTGCGCCAACCAAAACCTTGAGAATGGATCTGGTAGATGGAGGCTGAAAGAAGCCCATCATATATGTGTGTGTGTATATATATATAATAACAAAGGGTAAAATTAATTAATTAAGAAGTAATCAGTAATTTCACCAAGTAGAATTCGGCATGAAAAAGACTATTTCATGATAAGCTTAAGTAATACTAATTATAAAGTATATATATATTTATATAGTCGCCTTACTGGCACTTGTGCCTCATGCTAGTAGGGTGCTAAGAGCACCATCCGAGCGTGATCATTGCCAGAGCGGCTAACTGGCTTCCGTGCCGGTGGCATGTAAAAAGCACCATCCGAGCGTGATCGTTACCAGCATCACCTTACTGGCACCTGTGCTGGTGGCATGTGTAAAAAGATTTAAGCAAGGTTGTTGCCAGTACTACCTGACTGGCCCCGTGCCAGTTTCATGCTACAGAATTAAATTTCAATTTTGAAATATTTCTAAAAAAAACTATTATAATTGTATAAAATTTCTCAAGAAAATCGAATATTTCAGTGGCCCATGCAAGTGTCATCTATCATAGCTTCCAGCTGAACAATGCTCTGTGAGTGAAGTTGGATGTGTGTGCATACATACCTATTTCTATACTACCCACAAGGGGCTAAACACAGAGAGGACAAACAAGGACAGACAAACGGATTAAGTCGATTATATTGACCCCAGTGCATAACTGGTACTTATTTAGTCGACCCCGAAAGGATGAAAGGCAAAGTCGACCTCGGCGGAATTTGAACTCAGAATGTAGCGGCAGACGAAATACCTGTTTCTTTACTACCCACAAGGGGCTAAACACAGAGAGGACAAACAAGGACAGACAAACGGATTAAGTCGATTATATTGACCCCAGTGCATAACTGGTACTTATTTAATCGACCCCGAAAGGATGAAAGGCAAAGTCGACCTCGGCGGAATTTGAACACAGAACATAACGGCAGACAAAATACCGCTAAGCATTTCGCCCGGCGTGCTAACATTTCTGCCAGCTCGCCGCCTTTGTGTGCATACATACCTAGACACACATACCTACAAACACACAAACCAACATACATACTCACACAAAGTCCGATTGTTCAGTGGTTTATCATGAAGATACAGAGTAAAGTATCCTTAAACCAAGCTGGAGTTCATGACAACGAAGGTACTCTTTTAACTCCCCCATTATGGATGTGAACAAACCTACAATGGTTACCAAGCATCTACCACAACTCCACAAACAATGCTGGTTCTCATGTAATCCCCCTTGATGTTTAGCTTTAACCCTTTAGTCTTCAGATTCCTCTGTGAAACATAATGGCTTGTTTCTTCATAATCATCAATTAATGTCCACTTTCCATGCTGGCATGGGTTGGACGGTTTGACTGAAAACTGGTAAGCTAGGGAGCTGCACCAGGTCCCAATCTGATTTGGCTTGGTTTCTATGGCTGGATGCCCTTCTTAATGCCAACCACTCCAAGAGAGTAGTGGGTGTTTTTTTCCGTGCCGCCAGCATGGGTGCCATTGACCTGACACCAGCATCGGCCACGACTACAGCCTCACTTGACTTGACAGATCTACACAAGCACGGGATAACGCCAAAGGTCTTGGTCACCTGTCACTACCTCCAGCGCTTTTAACGTGCCAGTCAGATGGCACTGGCATCGGCCACAACATTGTTTTGAATTAATCATGCATTATCTCATAGCTTTGAGGAGTCAATGGTGTGATTATTCTTCAGAATGACATTGTAGGGTATGCATGAAAGACCAGATCTGACCAGTTGGGCCAGATATGGCTGGTTTAACCCTTTCGTTACCGTATTTCTGTTGAGATGCTCTGTGTTTCTTTCAATTAATTTTAAATATAACAAAGAATTTAGTAAAAGAACTTAGTTATCATTCAGCTAGTGTTAGGAACATAAATTGTGACTAAGATTTGGTGGAAGATTTTAATTCAAAACTTATCAAAACAAGACATTTGTACTCAGAGCCAGAGCTGGTTTCAGTCGGGTTGGTAGCGAAAGGGTTAAGAATTGTTTCTCTATTATATATTTTAACCCTTTTGTTACCATATTTCTGTTGAGATGCTCTGTGTTTCTTTCAATTAATTTTAAAATATAACAAAGAATTTAGTAAAATAACTTAGTTATCATTAAGCTGGTGTTAGGAACATAAATTGTGACTAAGGTTTGGTGGAAGATTTTAATTCAAAACTTATGAAAACAAGACATTTTACCACAGAGCCAGAGAAGGTTTTGGCCAAGTTAGTAACAAAAGGGTTAAAATATCGAATTAATAACAAACCTTATTAACACTAACCCAGGCTGTTGTATACATGTACAGCTCTTCTAAATGCAAGAATGAAGGAAAAAATCTTTACTTGTAAAGGTGTCTTTTACATAAATTGGCAAATACAGTGTGGGTGTGTGTGCGTGGGAGAGAGATAGAGAGAGATCGGGAACCCAACCCTTTTAAAATCTCAAGACCCCTGTAAAAAGTGTACGCTGAATGACAGTTTCTGTTTCCCTTCACGATTTAGATACTTGACCACTTGTTAACTTTGATACAAGAAGCTCCTTTATTAAATATAGACAGGAAGTCACTATTTCAATAACAGGAAAACCAAGTATTCTAACTATGAAGGAGCCGCTATCACACAATGGCAACCAGTGAAGAAGAGCAAAATGTACTTTCACAACTATCAGATAGTTGGGGTTTTTTTTATTATTATTTTTTTTTGTTACAGACTTGTCACTGTCAGACAGCAGCCAACTAAAAAATTGTGGTTAGCTATTTTAGAGCACATGTTAGAAGGAATACGGATTAAGTGGGCGAACCTCCCACATATCGAAGAAGGCAGAAAATTTTTAATGCTTTACACTACTTAAAACAGCATTACAAAACGAAATATAAAAAAAAAAAATAAAATATATATATAAAATGAAAATTTCTAATAACGGAAGCCCTATTTATACAGAACAACTAAGGAAAGTAAAAGAAAACAGACAGTCTTGTAATACACCTGCTACAGTTCCAAGTGAAGCCGTTTCAAGTCAAAGCAAGGGAGATAAGTTATGCCATGCAGTGAAATAGTGAAACATTATCTAAATACAACGAATTTAGAACTAATTTTTGCAGTTGTTTTCTCTACTTGAAATACAGCCTGTTTGATGCTTAGAAGAAATCGGCCTCACCTTTGACACTTGTCCAGCATGAACAAATAGATAAAACAGTAATTCAGTAATTAAAATGTTAAGTATAAATTAGTCACTCGAATCATCATCATTTTAAAATCCACCTTTCCATATCTGCAGGGGTCACATGGGAGTTTACCGAGGTAGATTTTTGCTACAGCTGGATGCCCTTCCTGCTGCCAACCCTAACCCTAATTCCAAACGAAATAATATTTTCCCATGGCCAGACATGCTTTTGCAGAATATTGGAAACGAATGACACGATATCAAATCAAAGACACACACACACACACACACACACAGACACCAGGCTTTCTTTATCCACCAAATCTACTCATAAATGCTTAGGTTGACCCAGGGCTGAAGTAGGAGACACTTTCGCAAAGCACTACACAGTGGGACAGAACCAAAACCATGTGGCTGGGAAGTAAACTTCACACACACACACACACAAACTAATTAGTGAAAAAATAAAATTTAATTTGAGAAATATTCTATATTACTAATTCCATTACATGAGCAAAACATGCCATAAGTCTCATATCTGCTAAACCCAGATACAAACACATTAAATTCATTTTAATCTCTAGAACTGGAGAAAGACAAAAACTGCAGCAAGGTAGCAGAATCATGAGAACAGAGCATCAGATAAAATTACTTCTGACACCAAGCGTTCTGAGTTCATATCCTACAATAGTCAACTTTGCCTTCATTCGAAAGTCTATTACATCAACCCCAGTACTCAACTGGTACTTATTTTATCGATCTCGGAAGGATATAAGGCAAAGTCAGCCACAGCAGAATTTGAACTCAGAATATAAAAGATGGACAAAATACTGTTAAGTACTAATCGAGGGAGATGTAAAAACCTTAAGAACATTGGGCTGGGGTCACTTGCAGTGTATGTTCAAGTTCAAATCCCTTGATGGCCCACTCAAGTTGCCCAGTTTATAACACTTGGGTCCACTCTGTTGCAAGCTGTCACATTAGGTCTCCAATTTAAGGACACTTCCTTCTCTATCCTGACCCCACTAATATCAGGGACCCTGTGAAGGGTGATGGGTGTTGCCTTCTCTTCTGACTAAAAGATGTAAAAAAGGAAAAAAATCTTTAAACATTTTGTAGAGAACGTCTGCAATAGATGCTAACATAGCTGTATGGTTAAGAAGCTTGCTTTATAACCACATGGTTACAGGTTCAATTCCAGTGTGTGGCACCTTGAGCAAGTGTCTTTTATAGCCCTGGAACAACCAATGCCTTGTGGGTGAATTTGGTTGACAGAAACTGTATGGAAGCCTGTCAGATGTGTGAGGTGGGGGTGTCTTCATGCTTGTTTACAATCCTGTAACTTAGCAAATTGGCGAAATAAACTGATAAGGTACCATACTTTTAAAAAACTATAGGAGAGTCAATTTCTCCGACTAAACTTTTAACGGTGGTACCTCAGCATGGCCACAGTCCTATGACTGAAACAAATAAGAAAAAAATACATACATTGTAAAAGTTGATTCTAACACAATAGACTTTCTAATTTCTTAATGCATTAGGAAGGGCATCCAGCTGTAGAAACTCTGCAAGATCAGATTGGAGCCTGGCGCAGCCATCTGGTTCGCCAGTCCTCAGTCAAATCGTCCAACCCATGCTAGCATGGAAAGCAGACGTTAAACAATGATGATGGTGATGTCTGTAAATATTACACCAATTCACCCACCAGAAAAAAAAAAGAACAAAATCTACTGGAAACAGGCTCACTTATATATTACATCCTCTCTTCACAAACACATCGCAAAAACCCACTTTTAGTAAATATAATTACAAAATGGCCATCAGTTATATTTGGTGTGTGCTGAAGCAAAAAAGTTAGCATATGGTGAGTCTTATGCCATGTGGATCACAGTGAATCTTCAAATGGCAGACGCATCTCCCTGAGTAAACAATGTTCACCACCTAAGATACAGAACGAGTGGGTGTTTAATATTGAGAAAAGTCTCTGCTTCCCGACAACAGCCAGTTCACTCACCAATTCAATCATATTGTTGTTGTTTGTTCCTTCTCGAGCCACGCCTGGCTCATAAGAGCCGGTTTCCCAGCTTCTTTGGCGTATAGGTTCCCCAAAATGGTCATAAAATTGGTGGTGATGATGATGCTTAAGTACTTTAGTTTGTCTCAGGTTTAATACAATGCTGTGAAAAGCTACAATTTACATAATATAGTTTCCCCGTTATCCATCTAACCCATATTATCACAGAAAAATGGTCATTAATGGACAAAGCTGCAAGGAAAATGGTAAAAAATGGACAAGGCAGCGAGCTGGCAGAAACGTTAGCACGCTGGGCTAAATGCTTAGTGGTATTTCGTCTACCGTTATGTTCGGAGTTCAAATTCCGCTGAGGTTGACTTTGCCTTTCATCCTTTCGGGGTCGATAAATTAAGTACCAGTTACGCACTAGGGTCGATGTAATCGACTTAATCCCTTTGTCTGTCCTTGTTTGTCCCCCCCTGTGGGGAATAAAGAAATAAGAAAAATGGTCATTAATATTTCGAGGTGCAAGCATGGTTGTGAGCATACAGAATTCTTTTAGTCACCAAATGCTCTAGACAACAAGCTGGCAGAGTCATTAGCAAACCAGGCGAAATGCTTACCAGTATTTTGTCCATCTTTTATATCCTGAGTTCAAATTCCACTGTAGCTAACTTTGCCTTATATCCTTTCGAGGTCGATAAAATAAGTTGAGTACTGAGGGTCAATGTAATAGGCTTAACTACTCCTGGATAGAGTATAAAAACTGCACAGCTCTGACAATCCATGTGAAGCCAGTGTGGCAGAGTAGGATAATCAAACCAATAGGATTTCAAGCTCAAATTCATGGCCCCACATCAGACCTGTGGTTGACGGACAGAACATGCTGAGGCCTTCGTTCTGCAGTGGACTGGACATGAACAGGCTCTTAAGTACTGTCTCAATACAGAACAACTGGAGACAAGCAGCTTCTACTGTCGTCTTAGGCTGACCAATGCCTTGTTGGTGAAATTAGCAGACAGAATATGCATAACAACTTGTGTGTGTGTGTGCGGAAAAGTTCCTGGTTTTAAGGGTATTGCACAAGGCCTAGTTAGGGCTTAGAAAAACTAAAGGGCAGCTGCAATAAGCATGTGAATCTGAGAAGGGATCATCATCATCATCGTTTGACATCCGTTTTCCATGCTGGCATGGGTTGGATGGGATATGTGGAATATAATCATAATTAACTGATCCTCGTGTATTTTCTTTTACCCAAAGCCACAAACTTTTCAGCATACTCTCGTGTGTGTGTGTATACCAAAGTACAAATATATGGGAAATTACCATATCTCTTGTGAAAGGTAGAAGAGTCCAGTTTGCTGGACATTGTTGTAGAGCTGAAAACGAGATAATTTCTACTTTTCTCCTCTGGAAACCATCCGCTCGCAATACCAGAGGGCGCTTACTCTCCTACCCTGATGTAATCTCCAGCGATACAGGCATCCAGCAACAGGACCTCCGTAATGCTATGATGGATCGTGAAGTCCGGTGTAACATAGTAAATTCCATTGTCTCGACTACGGTCGAACAATGATGATGATATATATATATATATATATATATATATATATACACACACGTATATATACATACACACGTATTGTGTGTGTATATTTTGCAGTCTTTTGACCCATCCAGATGAGTAATACTCCCAAATATGTGCAGACTACAACTGTCGTAAACCATCTAGTCCATGCCAAGGTGGAGAGCGGACAGGTATGATGATTATGATGGTGTTCGTGTGTATCTTCATGAATGTTTATGCTCTACACTCCACATGAACCAGAAATCAGTGACCTTTGTTCAAATTCCCAACCAAGCTGCCAAAAATGAAACTGAAACACGTGGTCCTCCAACCCATACAAGCAATGAAAAGCAGACGTAAAACAATGATGAGAATGTGAAGAGAAATTAAGAAGAGCCGAATAATTGCTGAATGTGCAATATGCATTTGGAAAGCGAACAGAAGAAAGCGCCAAAAGACAATATTTGAAAACAGCATCGGCAAAGATGGAATGGTGATAAATAGCAATGTCTATGGAATGAAAATATCGCACCACGAGATAACAATAAATGGAAAATAAGGTATAAAACAAACAAAGGTAGATTAGATTTCCCATAGAAAATTAGGTTTCAATAATGAAAATGAAAAACAGCAGTGGAAATGATGGAAGCCATTCTAGTGCCCACCCACTCTAAAATAGAACAAAAAATGGAGGATGAATGAAACAGAAATCTCAATTGTAACGTAAATCGTATTACATAATTACCTCAAATTTTAATTTGAAAGTACAAAGAGGTAACGAGCCACATGTGGAGGAATGAACAGCGAGATCAAATCCAACGCCCACACAGAGGAAAAAGAAAGATAAATATTAAGACAAGTGAAGAGATGGTGTGACGCACTGAAATGAGAGGAATATTAAATGTTAGAGGCACGGCTGTATGGGGCTAAGAAATCAGCTTCACAACCAAATGGTTTTGAGTTCAATTTCACCGCGCTGCACCTTGGACAACTGTCTTTAGTCCAAAATCAACCAATACCTTGTGAGTGAATTTGGTAGATGGAAACTGCAAGGAAGACTGGTGTACACACGCAAAAACATCCAAGTCCACCACAATATGGTAGACAGGGCATTTAGGGCTAAGATGGCTCAAAAAAGTAGCAGGCCTGTTAGAATTAGTTGCAGTGACAGAATATCTGGTCAAGTAGGACACAGGTTACTCATACGGTCAATCAGATGATACAAGAAACATAGGGATACAATATGGGTCTTCTGTTTCATTGAATTTTGCCAAACCATCGAATCCAAGCTAGCATGGGGAAGATGGAATATTGATATTTTGTTTGATTCAGTTTGAGCAGAGCAGAGCTGATAGACATTCCTGCTGATATTATGACCAGCTGTTGCTCTATGCTTTCAAAAAGCTGTAGAATATATATAAAAAAAAATCTCTTACCTGTAAAACGAGGGTTGGCAACAGGGAAAGCATCCATCGGTAAAATCCTATCTCAAAATCAGTTCCCATCTAAGCCATACTAGCATGGAAAACAGATATTAAATAAACAAACATCTCACAGGTAATTCAATAATTACAACCAAAAAAAAAAAAAAACAAGAAAAAGGACCAATAGTTTAGGCTATCACAAACCTTAATGAAAGGGGAGTCTCAAAGAGACTGTCGTCCATCTCTCATATGAACGGCTTCCTATCAGAATACGTTGATGGGGCTCCCTAATCCAAACTCAATTTTGCTGATCACCAAGGTCCAGTTTAAAACGCACACCCTTTCACCTATGTATCAACATCTTATTTGCTGTCACCGCCACCAACAACAACAAGTGCTGACAGGTGGTGCCGCCTATCATTTCTTATTTCTTTATTGCCCAGAAGGGGCTAAACATACAGGGGACAAACAAAGACAGACAAAGGGATTAAGTCGATTACATCGACCCCACTGCATAACTGGTGCTTAATTTATCGACCCTGGAAGGTTGAAAGGTAAAGTCGACCTCGGCAGAATTTGAACTCAGAACGTAATGACAGACGAAATACCGCTAAGCATTTCGCCCGGCGTGCTAACGTTTCTGCCAGCTCGCCGCCTTATCATTTCTCCCTAACTTTTCACACCCGAGTGTCATGCATATGCAGCCATGGCATTTTGCATAAAACCTACAAGTTCATGAAGGGTCTTCATGTTTGTGTTACCCCCACCACCACTGCTTGACAATCAGTGTTGGTTTGTTTACATCCCTATAACTTAGCAGCTCAACAACAGAAACCAAGAGAATAAGCACCAGGCTTTAAAACAAATTTATTTTTTAAATAATGAAGTCAATTTATTCAACTAAAACCCTTCAAGGGATGCTCCAGCATGACTGAAGCCTAAAGATGAAATTTTGAGTGAAGGTTTCATTCAATTTACAACCACTTTCAGGTGGTTTGTATCAAAGAAGCAGCAGCAGTTACCGGCTGGTTGGTATCAAAATGGTTAATTTCCTAACCTACACAGTTAATAGATTAGCAGGGTAAGACTTAACTTAAAATTACTAAATGGTATTCATTTAGTTTATTTTCCACTCCACACATTGGCAGTTCAGTATGTTAATAGGTTGTTAGCTTGCTGCAGATGTTGCACCATTTTACCTTGATGAGGTAATTAACTCAATTAGCATAAAGCTGCATGTAAAATTCCCAATATTTCTTGAAACGATAGTTTAAAGGGAAGATTATGTAAATTAAATGTGACGAAACAAAGTTTGAGGCTGAACAATGAAATGATTCTGTAAGAGAGGTTTGTGTAATGCAAAGTGGATTTTCTCACCGATTCTGTGAGAAAAAAGTTTCGCATTATGAAACCCCATGTTTGCAGCAAGATTTTCAAGAGCACAATGCCTCTGTAATGAGGCCAACACTTGCAAGAACAATTGCACATCCCAAAAATGTCCTTCATTTAAGACTGACAACAATACTTATTTCACAGTTCTAAAACCATATTTAGAATAAAACTAGCAGTATCGCCCGGCGTTGCTCGGGTTTGTTTCGACCCTTTAGAATTGGAATTTTTGAAAAGTAAAAATTTTGCATTATGTAGCTTGTTATTCTCTCTTTAAACATTTTTCTGGTTAAAATACACCGAAAAATGGCGACACAGCAGTCAAAAAATCGTAAAAAATAGGAATTTTCATAGAAAAAAAAACACCTTTTTGATGTAAATAATCTTTGGTGTTAACATGGTCTGATTTGAATTTTTTCTTCTACAGAAAGAACAGCAAGCCTTCTTTTATCATTCTCTCAATTTTGGTCAACTTGTGCCGCAGGGTCTCAGAGGAGATAGTGTTAGTTGAAGGCTACCAAACCTGCCATACACAGACAACCTCAGCTTTATATACAGAGAGATTGCTATAAAAGATTTATCCAAAACTAACTTCATTACAAAGCTGGTGTTTGCAACATGAATTTTTCAAAATGGCCAGGTTCATAGCAGAGAACCAAGGGAAGTCAGAAGCAGGTTGGAAGCATCGTGGTTGTTAGCGTTTCCATGATTAATGACAGACTGCCAATGGACTTCAGCTAATTTTCAGTAGAATCAACATTTAGGTATGGCTAACAATAAGGCACAGGTATGGTTGTGTGTTTGAGAAGTTTGCTTCCCAACTACATGGTTCCAGGTTCAGTCCTACTGCATGGTACCCTCAGACAAATGTCTTATGGCCTCAGGCCAACCAAAGCCCAGTGAGAGCATTTTATGAATGGAAAATGAAAGCAGCTCACTTGTGTGTTTGCGCCTCTCTGTCTTTACATTGTGTAAAGGTTGTGAAAGAGCGTCGCCATCGTACAGTTTCCAGTCTTCCATGGAAACATGTCCAACCAAGCAGGACTGTGGAGTTGAACCAAAAAACTTTGACTGACTGATTCCGGTTCCTCTTTATGTAATCAAGTGATTGTGGTCTACATATCTCATAAAAGCAAGCATATGCATACCCTTGTACTTTGAGTAGGCCTTTATGTTATAACTGGTTTATATTAAAGAATAAAGATATTGTGAGTCAGAGTCAATATAGTTTTACTGACTCCAACTCTGACTCCAGCTACCCCTTAATTGTTTCTGACTCCAACTCCACGACTCCACAGACCTGCAGCCATGGAGAAATAGTTACCTCGGCTGTAAAACAGATGAGGGTTGGTGACAGGAAGAACATCCAGCCATAGAAAAAAAACCAGCCTCAAAAAATTCTTTCCAACTCATGCAATCATGGAAAAGTAGACATTGAAACAGCGGCGATGAAGAAGATTAGTAAAACAACCACAGTTATTTATCAGTATACTAACAGCTAACCCTGGTTTCACCTGGTCTGTTTGGATGATGTGGTTATGATCGTTTTCGATTAGGCATAATTTATAACACCGTTTCTCAACCTTATTATTTCGGGTCCCCTGTTTCGATTGGAGCCTCCAGCTGTATGAAAATTTCCTGGCCCCACCCTGTCAGAAAACAGCTAAGCAACTGGTTGTTTTAATGGTGAAAGAAAGAGGGGAAATCCATTAGAAAAGGTTTTAATCGATTTTCTCGGTAAGTATGGGGTCTAGGTAAAAAATACAAACTGCATTCCAATCTATGCACCCGACTCCATATGTGTGCCATTTTTCACGCAACTCCACCTAGCCGTTTGGCTGTGAACCTCAAGACAAGAAAGACAATGATCGCCCATGTCCAATTTATATTGTAGATTAATGACCAGCATAACCAACTGAAAACTCACAACATTTATTTATGATTTTAATTTAGACAGTGACATTTTAGTACACATGACCGCAAGCAGGTAGCTGTATTATAATAAAATATTATAAAAGGTAAAGCAAACAAACTAGTTCACAACTACTGTGTGAGCAGATGTATATTGTGTGTGTGTGTGTGTGTGTGTGTGTGCAATCACATAAAAAAAGAACAATTTTTTTTTTTTTTAAATTCCTCATAGTATTCAACTAATATATTTATTTGTTCATCTGGATCTATTGTCTCCATAGCAATACTACGTATTAAATTCTAAACTGCAAACTGATATGGCAGTCACACTAATGATTTATTACAAACCTAAGCCAGATTATTGACCGAGAACTTGATCTGTGACTTTTACGTTCCTCAGTACGCTAACCACCACCACCACAATAAACTACTGGCCAACACATTTTAGCACAAGATCAGAGGAAGAATATAGCTAAATCTGAAATGCTTAAACCAATTGATTGAAAGATAAGCGTTTCCATTCCAGTCATCAAAGGACATTTTGTTGACACAAGAGGTCTTTTTCACACAATCACAAAATGCAAACACACAAACACACATATAATATATATCTTTATCTTTTAGTTTTACTTGCTTCAAGTATTCAACTACAGCCATGAACTGACCCCAGGACATTTTTTTTTAAAGCAGTCTCTTTTGCCAAGCCACTAGGTTACAGGGATGTGAACACATCAATACTCGTTATCAAGAGGTGATTGGGGACAAACAGACACACTAAAACACACAAGCAGTTTCCGTCAACCAAATTCACTCACAAGACACTTGCCCAAGGTGCCACGCGGTGGGACTGAACCAGGAACCAGATGGCTGAGAAGTAAACCTTTTACTACACGGCCATGCTAAGAATTCTTTTTTAACTGGACCTGAGGGCAAAAATAAAGCTATAAATAAAATGTAAACATGGGTTTAGAACCCCTTTTGGATAGGAAAAGTTGAAGGCTGTGGAACATGAACCACTATCTCTTGTAGGCATAACAGCTGTTTCTATCCAAAAGGGCTTTTCATCCCAATATTTACATATTTATAGCTTTGTGCTTCGAGATCTAGTTCCAAAAAGGAATTATTATGTTTTCTCAAAAGTTTACAAATTCTTAAAACACACACATTATATATATATATATATATAAAAAGATAGGCTTTGTACAGTTTCCATCTAGGAAATTCACTCACAAGGCATTGGTCAACCCAGGGTTGTACCAGAATACGTTTGCCCAAGAGATGCCATAAAAGACATGGGAATAATTGACAGAAAGGAGATTGAACTTCATAATGGGGATGGCAAGGGGCCACAACAAGCAGCAAAATGCATGAGGGTGAAGAAGACCCAATCAACGCATGCAAACAAGATGAACTAATCATGAAATTAGGAGTATTGACAGAGGTAAAGAAAACATACACCCCCCGTTTTCAGTGTAACAAAAACCCTAAACCCTAACCACTGGGTGTATGTATGTCTATTTTCCTATAACTTGCATGGATCAAATGCGATTTATTGGAGCAAATTTTCAAAGGCTAAAAGTTCTTCTGCTTTCTAGACAAAGTAATGTTTCTTTTAGTCTTTTAAACAATAAGCAGCACAATGGCTGGACATGCTTTCACAGAAAATTACAAACCAACAGTTGCTTTTGAAGATGATTGTCTACATTTACCATGTGATGCCAAGACAAGGAGATACAACACCCACATTACATACACTAGCAGTATCGCCCAGTGTTGCTCGGGTTTGTTTCGACCCTTTAGAATTGGAATTTTTGAAAAGTAAAAATTTTGCATTATGTAGCTTGTTATTCTCTTTAAGTGAACATTTTTCTGGTTGAAATACACCAAAAAATGGTGACTCAGCAGTCAAAAAATCGTAAAAAGTAGAGATTTTCAGAGAAAAAAAGCAGCTTTTTGATGTAAATAATTTTTGGTGTTAACATGGTCCGATTTTTTTCTTCTACGGAATGAAGAGCAAGCCTTCTTCTATCATACTCTCAATTTTGGTCAACTTGCGCCGCAGGGTCTCAGAGGAGATAGTGTTAGTTGAAGGCTACCAAACCTGCCACACACAGACAACTTCAGCTTTATATACAGAGATACATATTCGCACGCACACAAAATGGGCTTCTTTCATTTCGCCACTACTAAAACTACTCACAAGGCTTTGGAACACTCGGGGGCTGTACAAAAAGACACTTGACCGAGATGCTTCATAACAGGACTGAACCTGAAACCATTTCTTGACAATGCAAGCTTCTTAACCACATAGCCATGCACCCCCACCACCACACCACACCACACACACACACACGAGGAAGCTGACTTAACAAATACAGACATGCCATGCAAATATTCTATATATAATGGTGAAAAATACCATGACCTAGTGGTGTGAAATAGCAGAAATAGTTGGAGTGGAGTGGAAGGTAGACCAAAGGATCTATGGGATGAAGAAAATAGGTCAAACATTTGAAGGGATGCCTACAAATTTCTTGAGCCTATTCCAGCATGAAAAAAAAAATCAATGTTAAAATGATGGCAACGTTAATAGGATCTGTTCCTATAAAGGATTTTGTGACCCTTTTCCAAGAATACACAGGCTATGTTTCCATTAAACTTCAAAGAATTCAGAAGTTTTACATCAAACAGCTACAGACTTTGACAATATACCAAGCCAAAGAGCTTAAAATGATTCTTAATTAAAACAGCAATGGAAGTTTTAACTAATTAAATTTTCATACTTTAACCAAAACTACAATTAAATATGAACACTTTAATATAAGGAGTTTTTTTTCAAGTTGGTAATATGAGACCCGAGCTTGTATTTAAAGCAAGTTGGTACTAAAAAGTTTAAATTCTGTACATGACTTTTCTACAAGGTTCTTTATATAAGTGTGATGTAAGTAAAATATACAACCAAATGGACAACTTTTCTAAATACCAATGAGATGAGAAGTGTAAGATGAAATTGTTGAATTTTAGGAGTGGCTGTGTGGTAAGTAGCTTGCTTACCAACCACATGGTTCTGGGTTCAGTCCCACTGCATGGCACCTTGGGCAAGTGTCTTCTACTATAGCCTCGGGCCGACCAAAGCCTTGTGAGTGGATTTCCTAGGAAACAGAGAGATTGATGCCAATAGAATTCTGCATCATAACGTTGGTTACCAGATGTCTGTTGAAATGGTTTTGTTAAGCAGGTGTTTGAAACAAATTAACACGAGAAATATTAATGGAAGGTTTTAATTTAGAACACTTTAAACTCAAAATTTGCATCAGAGAAGTAGGGGCAGCCTCAGGTGGGCTGGTATGAAAAGGGTGAAACTTGCAGGTCAACACCTGCAGAAAGGACATGAGCAGGGAAGAGATTCTTGGTGGGGGGGTTGATGTTCTGTGTGTAGCAGTTAGTGCAGAGCCTGGTGATGGGAGAGAGGGAGCACAGCAAGGGGTCTTGAGTAGAGGGAGAGTTGGACAAGAGTACCAAAAGTGGGGAAGGCACAAAACCAAAAAACTCTGGAAAGCAGAATTCATGAATATTAGTGAAAATGAAAAGTAGAAAACACAACCATGTGATTTACGATTATTGAATTCTTCTCCAAGACTTTTATGCAAACTTATAATTCACCAAATGGAAATGAAATATGAAAGCTTGGAAATTATTGCAAATATAAAGAAAGCCTTTAAACCTGTCAATACTAACCAGAGACGAAGGAGGAATGTTTTAACTTTTAATCCAAATTTGCTCTCTAAATTGACCGGAATTAAGAAACAAAGGAGGTTTGTATTTGAGCTAAACTGACTCAGCAGGCAAGTACTTAAGTTTCCAAACTTTCAAGTGTCATCACAGGTAAAATACGACAAGCACAATTAAGTGTTCTGTCCAGGTGTCAAATTGTAAACACCAGCCTTCAATCTTTATATGCTGCAATTAACAGAAAAGCTTAATCATCTCTTTTGCCATAATGAGGACTCAGGTGAATTAGACATTAAGAAGACCACACAGATGAGGTTCAGGGTTAATAAAAGCCAAGCCAGATACAATCATCATCAGGGATGGTCTCATTGAAGTACCCGTTGTACAACAGTGACATGGTCCATGGAAACCAAATAAAGCTGAACATGACTATACATACAGGGGTCAGCATGGCTGTGTGGTTGAGAAGCACATGTAGCTTTGGATTCAATTTTATACATGTGGCATCTTGACCAAATGTCTTTTATTATACAGCCCAGGGCTAACCAAAACCATGTGAGTAAATTTGATAAAGCAACTCTTACTTGTTTCAGTCATTTAACTGTGGCCATGCTGGAGCACCACCTTTAGTCGAGCAAATCGACCCCAGGACTTATTCAGCAAAAGAGATCCATAGAATAAGTGCTAGGCTTACAAAGAATAAGTCCTAGGGGTGATTTGTTCGACTAAAGGCAGTGCTCCAGCATGGCAGCAGCCAAATGACTGAAACAAGTAAAGTAATAAAAGAACATCAATCAACATGTGGAAGACTGGAGATAAAGTTGAGGCTATGAAGGCCATTATGGAATGTCAGGGCATCGTGGTATGGAAGAGTGGAATCGGTCATCTGACCAGACAGGATATAAGAGTTGTACAAAAGCGGTGAAATGGCAGAGTTGTAATAACATAAAAGACAACGCTTTGCAGTGTCTGTTCTAGCTCTTTACAATGCAAGTTCAAATCCTGTAGAGGTTGTCAACTTTGACATTGGTTCTTACAGGGGTCGATCATGTTATCATCCATAGCAATGGGTTAGTGGAAGAGTTAGATCAGTGGTCCTCAACTGGGGTTCATATAGCCCTTGAGGGGTCCTTATAAGATTTTGTGGTTAAAATTTATGTCCCATATACTGGTTATACTTCGACAAGACACAAAATATTTATTTTCTTTTTTTTAATTCCTAATATTTCATCATCATCGTTTAGCGTCTGTTTTCCGTGCTAGCATGGGTTGGACGGTTTGACCGGGGTCTGGGAAGCCAGAAGGCTGCATCAGGCTCCAGTCTGATCTGGCAGTGTTTCTACAGCTGGATGCCCTTCCTAACGCCAACCACTCCATGAGTGTAGTGGGTGCTTTTTATATATCACCGGCAAAGGTGCCAGGAATTTCTTTAAGCATCAAATAACTGTGAGGGTCCATCCAAGTATTATTGAAATCAAAAGGGTATCCATGAGCAAAAAATGTTCAAACATCAGATAAGATGACAGCTCTAAACATTCCGAGTTCAAATTCTGCTTAAGGATTCAAATCTTACCTTTGGTCAGAGCTATGCCATAAAAGATTGTTATAAAAGATGCCCTCTTAAGAACTGACAAATCCTTCAGCCTTACACAGCTATTCACATTTCCATTGTGGACTCTCACATGTGGTGGATTGCAGCATGTTATGAGTTAAGCATGTGAAAGAAGACTATGGTACATGAGGAAACATCATGTAGCAATCCATAATTATCCAGCCGTTATGATTAATTACACCAGCTGTGGAGGTACCATTGGTCTCCCGGAGCAGCTTCTTTCGTTCCTATTATCAGTGGTTTCAGAGACAGGATGGAACTACCATTTTTACTCATGTCATTAAGAAATATAATACAATAGTATTAGAGTCGAAATTGTGCAGCCGAGCAGCATTAAACTCACATAGGACAAAAGCAACAGGATGAGGTATATCAGATTTTTTTAAGTACCTAAGTCAGAGGCCACATATTTGAGATCAAATTGTACTGCAGTAAATATGATAGGTACTACAGTAGCCTGACCAAACTCTCACACATTTTACAGAGTTGCTATTGCTTACACTTATTTAGGAATAGGACAACTTTTGGGAGGTAATTATTTTACTCTGAGTTGGAAAGATTTTCTTAGATAATATTTTATAGTCAGATGCCCTTTTCATTACCTCCTACAACATGCAAAGATGCAGTGTACCAAGAATGTTAAAATAGGTATGTCGCTTCCGTGTGTGTCACAAGGGGTGACTGGAGACAGTTTTGTTTTGTTCCTTCTCGAGCTAAGCCTGGCACATAAGGGCCAGTTTCCCGGTTTCCTTGGCATATAGGTTCCCCACCTGGACGGGAAGCCAGTCCGTCGCAGGTGATCTGCAAGATGCAGGAGGAAAGAGTGAGAGAAAGTTCTGGCGAAAGAGTCAGGAGAAGTTCGCCATTACCTTCCGCTGGAACCATGCGGAGTTTAGGTGTTTCGCTCATAAACACACACATCACCTGGTCTGAGATTCGAACCCACGATCCCTCAACCACGAGTCCGCTGCTCTAATCACTAGGCCATGTGCCTCCACTGTTAATAGGAAGGGCGCCTGGCAGTAAAGTACTCTCTAAAAATGCATCCAACTCATGACACCACAGAAAAGAAGACATAAAAAATAATGATGACCTACAACCACAAAACTAGTGACAGGCAAAAACTTAACACCTTGGCTAACCACTTGATATCCTGTTAAACTATTCTCTATATAAGTACGCTCAGTATACCTACACAGGAGTGCCCTTCCCGACTTTATTTCATTGATAATGTTCAGAAAGACAGATAATTCTTTGAAGAAATTCTCAAATACCTTTCAGGTGGTGTACATTCCACTACAATCATAATCTACACCATCTGAAAGGTATTCTGAAAGGTATTCTGAAAGTTATCATCATCATCATCATTGTTTAACGTCCGCTTTCCATGCTAGCATGGGTTGGATGATTTGACTGAGGTCTAGCGAACCAGATGGCTGCACCAGGCTCCAATTTTGATTTGGCAGAGTTTCTACAGCCAGATGCCCTTCCTAATGCCAACCACTCTGAGAGTGCTACCGACACAGAGGCCTGTCAGACGGTACTGGCAATGATGAGGAAACAAAACAGGTGTGGGGCAAAACACTTGTGTGGGTATGCCATACACTTTACACTATCACTCACAAATTAGGGGTAATCATCCCACACCACCATATTCACCAAAACTCTACAAACACAGATCTTTTAGCTCCTCTACAACCAAGGTTTCTCTGAAGCTGTTACTACCTAAATTCTGACCCTATAACAACAGAAACTCCATATGCACACAAACACTCACTGTATCCCTACCTTCTAATCAAATTATGACCAAAAACAAACATTACCAATACTGGAGAATGGACACAGTTAACATATCATAAAGCAGTTGTATGGAAAATATTTATTATATACACCTTCCTGTAACCCAAGTGTACGTCCCATCACAACTTCATCTCTCTCTCCCCAACTGAGATAGTCATGCATCTTTTCCATTGCAATATTCCTATCTCTGTGCCTCTATTCATACCCTAATCTTTCATCAACTTGTACAAAGCCACTGCGGCTGGTGCCTCGTAGAAAGTACCCAGCATACACCATAAAATGGTCGGCATCCAGCTGTGGAAACCATGCCGAAGCAGAACAGAGCTTGGAGTGGTCTTCCAACTTTGGCCAGTTCTGGTCAAACCGTCCAACACATGCCAGCATGGAAGGCAGAAGTGAAATTATGATGACGAAGCATTTTGGCTCTGACCAAAAAAAAAAAAAGAAAAACAGCACAAATATCAGAGACCAGACAAAACAACAGCAGAAACGAAGTAGTCCAAACACTTTCATAATTGAATATAGAACAACTTTAGCAACGTTTAAAATTCTGAAACACTGGTTTGAGACGGCTTCTTGTTTTTCTGTGAACAATGAAAAGAAAATTGTGTGCGTAGCTGACTTTAATCACCTATTTCTTTACTAAAAATACAGGTGATACAATTTAGCTCTGAATTCTTTTTTTTTTTTTTTATTCAAATATACAGTTTTGTATGAATAAGAAAATAATTTATCTAAAAAAGTGGGTTGAATATAGGAAGGAAGGGATAACTAATAATAATAATAATGATGACAACGTGTCTGTAATGCCTGAAGCACATTTTAAAGTGGATAGACAGGTTTACGAAAGAAGGAATGCTTCAAGTTTCTCTATACAATTGGAAGAGATAAGGAAGAAGCTTGGTTAAGCAACAACGTTTAGTCACCATCGAGATGAGGGGAGGGGGAAAAAACAAATGTAATTTTGTTGTGGCATATAGGACATATAGGACCAATGTACATCTACAATAAAGTGTTATGTATGCGTGTGTATATATATATATAAATTAGGGTATCTACGAGATGCCATCATGCTGAAAATAGCAGCCATGATCTGACTCTGAAACCACCTTAATTGTCCATATATCAACACGGAGAGAAAACAAAGAGACAAGATGAAACTAGTAAAAAAATTACTGGATAATTCTAGATCCCGGATTTCTGGCTTTGCATTTGGGAATGCTTTGCCTCGTCAGTAGAATACACACAGAAGAGAAACATAAATACATACATATATATATATATAAACACAACATACGAATACTTACATATACGAACGTGTACCTACATATATATTTACTAAAATAATGCTATTATTGTGATAGACGTTGAAGAATTTACAACGGATTATTCACTGATAGTGTGTGACTATATTGAGAAGGGCGGCAAACTTATTAGGAGGGCCAGCCAGGTTTCGCTTATCGGATGTTCAACCAGTCTGGTCGAACAATTCCGATAAGGCAAAACTTGAAGCCCGCAATCCACTTGATCTGCAAAATAGATGCCTGTGTGCGTGTAAATATAAACAGACATGCACATCCAGAGTTTTAGAGGAATGGAAGGGAATTAACTTTAAAAATAACCACACAAGCAAACACGCTGGTGATGATGGTGGATAGAAAATACATCATATATATATAGTATCATCTATTTATAAAGTAATTCGTGTAGGACGAAAACCATAGAGGTTAAGATTATGTATAAACTCAACTGCTTTCCCTATACAGAAAAATATTCAAATTCTGAAGATACAACAATGTTAAATAAATTCTACCTTATAACTTTCCACACACTTTATTTCAAAATATTTACTACAACCGAAACACCTTTTTTATTATTATTATTAACGAAAGGTTTTTAGATAGATGGTTTATAAAAGTTATACGAGAACATGCCACAAAGTAGAAAAAAAAAGGGTTAACGTTTATGATTGTAGTTCTTAGGTGATGCCAAAATACATTGTTTTTACTAAGCCTCGGGGGTTAGGTAACCCGTCATCTAACACTCATCTAAAAGAACTTGTAACAAGGTAGAGATAGGTTGACACACAAAGCGCGACGAGCCACGATTGTGACCGTCAGGCACCGGTCGACAGGCCACGATCGTGGCCCAAATACATGCATTTAAATTAGGGGCATACATTCGTTGGGGTCTAATATCACTCAAACAGCTCCGATACCCCCCAAAATGCAAAAGGACTAATAGTTCAACTAACGACTTTTCACATAAAGTATAACTTGCCACCATTATACACTAAGGAGATATTTTAATTATTTTTTTATGTGTGCATGGCAGTTTCATTTTCATAAAATGTGCTCAGCAGTCCATGCTATGCAAGTGAAAATCCCAGCATTTTATGGGTTATGAATATATGTACAAGTACAAGAAGCAGTTTGAGAAACAAACATGTTTCTTATAATCAACTTCGCGCGCACTTCTCCCTCCTTCCGCTCACTGACACAAATACGTAGAGCCACATGGTTCCGGGTTCAGTCCCACCGCATGGAGTCTTAACCACGGGGCCGACAAATGCCCTGTGGGTGAATTAGTTGACGGAAAATGAAAGACGCCTGACGTGTATGCCCTAATCACTGCTTGGCAACCGGTTTGGTTTTATTTTGTTTACACCCCTGTAACTTGGCGGTTCGGCAACAAAGACCGACAGAATAAGTACAAGGCTTAAGAACAAAAAATAAAAATTGGAGTTGATTCGTTCGACTAAAACCCTTCAAGGTGGTGCCCCAACATGGCCGCAGACGAATGACTTGAAACAAATAAAAAGATAGAAAAAAGAACTCTATATAATTGGACCAAACAAGAAATCATTAAATAAAATAGTCGCCTCGTCTCATAAAACAACTGGTATTTTCGAAAAACCGAATATAGGAAACTCGAAAACCCCCAAACGAAGAATGTGGGGAGTGATTCCTCTTAGTCACTCCGCA
>NC_043007.1:784023-816523 GCF_006345805.1 Octopus sinensis | reverse complement strand
TTATAATTAAACACAAAAGACATTATCTTTTTTTGGGGAACGGTAAAACTCGAAGCAGATAAAGCTATAAACAATAGCATGTAAATATTGTATTAAAAACCCAACGGATAGAAAAATAATGATTTTACGCTGACTCGAAGTTTCTAAATTCTGAAGAAATCAACCACACACATATATATATATATATATATATATAGCACCCGTGCGTCGTAGTCGTTGCCAGTGCCATGTAAATGATACCTGTACAGGTGGCACGTAAAAGCACTAATTACACTCCCGGGGGTGGTTGGTGTTAGGAAGGGCAGCCAAATCAGACAGATGCAGCTCTCCGGCTTTATCAGCTCCAGAGAGTGAACGATAGATGGTGATACACACGCTTTGGGAGAGCGAACTAATTTAAACATTTCGTCATCCAAAAATGTAATTAACTGCTCGTTAATTGGAACGTTTAACTTATTCTTTCAAGCATTCCGGATTGTGGGAGGGGGGCGATTTGGTTTCAGATCTGAGAATAACTTCCTACTTTCCTCCCTCCCAGTCAAGGAGGCTTTGAAAATAAAATGAAAGAGATGCGGTCACTGCCCTTCCCTGCACAGCTAAACAGTAGCAAAAATACAGACAGAAATAGTAGCGGTTCGGCAAAAAGTATTCGACAGAATGCGTGCCAAGTTGAAAAAGAGAAAAAAATAGGTACTGGGGTCGATCTGTTCGACTAAAACCCTTCAAGACACTGCCCCAGCATGGCCGTAGACCAATGACTGAAGCCTATAATATTTATAAAGTATATAGAACTTCAATTCAACGCACCAATCTTCAGAAACTCTTTGTAAGTCATACACATGATGTATATGTGTGTATAGATGGCTAATATGTGAATGCATGTATATATGGGCGTATATGCATGCATGTGTGTGTATATGTATATCTAAAATAATATATATATATATATATATATATATATAATATATATATATATATATATATATATATATATATATATGCATATATAAATACGTACATATATATGCATATACGTATAGATGAAAGCATGTACATGTATGTATGTATGTATGTATATATGCATATATTATTTATATTATATGATTGAACGCCACGCATCCTCTTCCAAGTGAGTTTTATCTATCTGTGTATATATATATATGATATATATATAATCAAGTGAGGGATGGAAACCTCATTTTCAGTTAATTAATACAAACGAACAAATTGTAATAATGCTTTCTTTTCAAACAGTAATAAATGTGTGAAAAGTACACATGGTTTGTATCTTGGGTGACGGACTGACGATAAGACATTAGCAAAAAGAAAAATGAAATTAATTAGCTTCAGGTTTTATTGAGGACGAACAGGGGAAGAGTCGAAAGTAAAAGTCCTGAGAATGTGTAAATGGTGAAGATCTGGTTCACAACAAAGATATATAAACTGGGGAATAATGGAGATGAAAACATAATAGGGAGTAAATTAATGGATAGGTTAGGGTTAGAGCTCCAATTATTTAGATAATTCGACTGTAAATTAAGTCCAAGATCTAGAGTTTCGTGTAACCAGAAAAAAAACGGTTATTTATAACACATGGATGGTTGTAAGATAGAAGTATATATTCACAAAAATAGTGTGTGTGAGTATATATATATATAAATGTATGTGCTACGACATGCGAAACTTCGCCAAATGTATGTATATATGGGTGTGTGTATGTGTTTTATATTATGCAGAAAATCATATTCACTCGATTGCAAACAGGACTATGGTCTACTTCGTCCTATCTAGTTATATTCATGCTTTATATATTTTCTCGAGTCCTTTCTATAAGTAATAATTCCACAGAAGTTTATTAGAAACAAAAAAAAAGATACGAAAAGAGAACTTAATACAAAAAGATTGAACTAGATCACATAAGTTTTCAATCGGGCAGGCATGGACACAGATTAGATACATCTACGTATGTATATATATATAATCATATGTACACACGTGTGTGAATTACTTACTAAATACACACCGTTATTAGAATTTATAGTCGCTAAGGCATCACCAAATAGAAGTGTTAAAGCAATGATAGTAAAGGTGATGTCAATGATGATGATGATGTTTACGAGAGACAAAGTATATTAAATGCCTGGCTCATATATTCATTCATAATTAATATCAAATGGGTGCGAAAAAATGGAAGAGGGCAATTGACAAATTAGGTAGTTTCTGGAGTCGAGTGGTGGGGGTTAGCTTCAACGAAATGCATTAACCGACTGTTCACCTCTCTCTCTCTCTCTTTTATATATATTTATATACTTATATATGCATACATACATATTCACACATGTGTGTATAGTCAGTCAGATGATGATGACGAATAGAGGTGATTCACGTGTTGATGCATAGCCCAGGGTCAACACAACGAGCAGAGCAATAATCAAAGGCGTCCCATCCTTGACCAGCCCATCATTTTATTCAGATACAGTATCTAGGATTGGATGATCCAATTACACACTTTCTATTCATTAAAACGAAACACTATTCAATGTGTAATTTGAAATCTGGCTTTTTTTTTTAGCGGGCTGGACCGATCGAGCGTGTAGAGGCTTGGTTCGACATGTTTTCACTATTTAGCCACAGGTCTATTATCGATTGAGCAGATAAACCTATTTATCATCCACGGCGTTCCAGTAATGACTGTCCCGCTCTTTTTCTTCCGTTGTGGTGTAAAATCCAGTTTTTTTTCCAAGGTGCGTTTGGTTTGAAAGAGAGGCAAGATTCACCGACATTTCAAATACAAGACAGACCGGATTACATTTTGTCATAGCTTAGTCCTCAAGTCGGCTCCTCACCATCAAGCCCAATGATCAAAACAGTTCCAACCGTGCCAATCCAATCAAGTCGTTTTTACCCCCTCGGTACAGTATAACCGGCCCCTATTTACAATACCTAATGAATGTGAGCGTCTACCCTGGATAGTAAAGTACTGTGTGTGTGAAATATGGCCCCTAACTTTTAAGGTAAGATAAGCAAGAAACGAGCCGCCACTGCCCCCATCCGAAGTACAAGGGGAGACAGAGGCTGGCCCCGCTCCTCACGGTGACACGCCGTTTCACATGTAAGTTCAGGATAACCAACGTAGATATAACAGATACGGTTTCGAACCCGTTTTACCCCTCAAAACAGCAACGCAAAAGAAAGAGAAAACACAAAAAACAACAGAAGAACAGAGACAAAAAAAACACAAAATCAAAACTAATGTTTTTTTAAATATTTTCCAAAACACAAACGGAAAAAAAAAATAGAAAAGAAACAACGACCATATTCCGGTAGAGAAAAGGAAAAAAGAAAGAAAGAGATACAAGAAATGGTGGGGGTCGGAAAAAAGATTAAAAAGCTGGAAATGGCAAGAAATTAAAGGAATGAAAGGAAAAGGAAAAGAAAAAAGGAAAAAAAGAGAAAGTGGAACACTCACGAGCGTTTCTTTTCTTCTTTGAATCTTGCTTTCGCCTTCGTCCGTTTTTTCCTCGCCTGGAGTGCCAGGGCTAATTGGAGAAACACAACAGCAAGGATAAGGGCATTAGTGATGGTAACAACAAGAATAATGGTCTTGTAGAGGTTCTTAGTTTGCCTCAAGGTGTTCAACAGCTGTAACATTACGAATCAGTACCTACACACACATACACATATATATATACACACATATATATGAAAGAAGAAAGGATGATGGCCACCACAACTGATATATATATACTGTATATATATGTATATATAATAATGTACAGTGTAGGAATGGATGTGTGTGTGTGTAATGCTGGTAATCCAGTGATAAAGCGTCCTTTCAGCAATAATGAAAATAGGTGACCAATAAAATGATTATTAGAAATATTTAAAATTTGAATGTGAGAGGGGTGATGTCAACAGTCAGTGTGAATTAATGGCCTGTATCACTGTATATACAATGTGTGTATATATACACACACACATACAATATACATACTATCATATATATACACATACAATATACATACTATTATATATATACACAATATACATACTATTATATATATATATATACATATTATATATATATATACACAATATACATACTACTATATATATATACACACACAATATACATACTACTATATATATATATATATACACACAATATACAGACTATATACATACTAAATATACACAATATACAGACTATATACATATAATATACTTTTTATATATATACATATACATAAAATATACATACTATATATACAATCACATAAAATATACATACTATATATACATACACATTCAATATACATACACACACAATATACATACTGTTTATATATACACATACAACATACATATTATATATACACACACACAACCCATGCCAGCTTAGAAAATGTGTGTACTGGCAGAAACATATATATATATATACACACACTATACATAAATACATGAGTGTGTATATCTATATATATGTGTGCACACATATACATAGGTATAAACATGCATGGAGACATAAACACAAATTCTACATTTATTTAACACAATATATATACACACGTATATAAACGCGTGTTTTATACATGTCCATACAACCTTGCAATGTATGAAAAAAGAAAAATAGAGACGGTTACAGTTACTTTATTAACAACAACAAGACAATATATAATTTTAATAAATGGACATTTAATACTGTCACAATTTCTTCTTTGTAACGAAAAAGAAAGATATTTCCTTTTATTATGAATCCTTTCCTTTCTTAGATTCACTTCCAACGGTTTCTGTCTTCTTAATTCATTTGAATTCAATTTAAGGTTTCTTCCGTTGCTAACGAGATGTACTAAAATGGAAAAACAACACCCGTACTAAGCGGGGGGACGGGAAACTGCTCGGGTACAATAAGGGGTTTAATCTGTAGTTTATAACTAACTGTTCGTGTATATGCAGGACTTCTAGGTCAGCCCCTGATTAGGGATATATCATGATTTAAACACATTCCAACTACGACCATCCCGTCGCTTTTTTTTTTTGCCCCTTTTTTCTTTTGTTACCCTGTATTTAAGGGTGGATGTATCTTTGGTCTGGACCCTAGACAGTGCACCCAAAAACACCCAAAAACCAACAGAGTCAATCGGACAATGATTCCATTTTAAGACAGTTGCCTTCGTTTAAAGTGCTGTATGTAAATTTGAGGGGAAATTGGCTGCTATGTTTAATTTTAACACCGAGAACCACCGTAAAACTGATCAGAGAAAAGCCTGGGGTTTTATTTTTTGTTTCTTTCCTTTAATTGTTCGTTTGTTTTTATTTTCAGAAACAGATATTCCTGTTTCCGTTTTCACCCTTATTTCTTCAATGAGGTACGAATTACTCTAAGGTGAAAAAGCTTCATATATATATACACAATATACATACTATTTATATATATATATATAGACATATATGTCTCTCTCTCTCTATATATATATATACATACATAATATACATACTATTTATATATATATATATAAACACACAATATACATACTATATATATATATATATAGACATTTGCATAGTTTTTCATATGTATGTATATATATACACACACACGTGTACATATACATTCACAGACATGTATATACATGTGTACATACATATATATATATATATATATATACACACATGCACCAATATATTGGTGTATACACGCATATATATATATGTAGACGTGTGTACTAAGAGACGGTTAAAGAATTAACATTTTCAAACGTAGAAATCACAAATGTTTTAAGAAAAAAAGAAAGAAGTGAAGTGGAGGAGGGGGGAGGGAGAATTACAATACAAAGCAGAGAGGGGGGGAGAAAGAAAGAAAGAAAGAGAGAAAGAACAAAGCTAGAGGAACGAACATTAATAATAATAATATAATAATAATGATAATGATGATAATAAATTAGAGATTCTCCCAAACCAAAAACTCTCACACAGCAAACCTTAAAAGCTTATTATTATTTCTTCCTTTTCTTTTCTTTTTTCTTTCTCACACACTTTGTGACCGTAATGAGGAGGGGAGGGGTGGGGGGATTGCTAGAGACGTGGTTTAGTGGGTGATGGTCATTTGTTTTCGTCCCTCCACCGTCTCCACCACCATCATCATCATCAAGTCCCTCCCTTGGTTATCAATGAATTCATTTACACATACATACATCTCTATACTCTTTTCTTTCTTTCTTTTCTCACGCTCTGTCGTCCTCCCTCCCCACCTTTCTCTCTCTCACTCGTAGGGCTTTTCTTTTTTTTAACGAAAGACAATTAATTAATTAATTACTGATCATCATCATCATCATATATCATGGTTTACGGGTTCTTTACCTTTGCGAGGTATTTTGGAGCTCATCTCCTCCTGCCTCCTCCACACTCTGTATTTTAGGTTCAAGTGTAACTATGCTATTTCCTGCGATACACTGCGCATCTCCTCCGCTCTGGACACTAGCATCATGGGAACTTCCGGTTTCAATTGTCGGTTCGGTCCGGTTCCGTTCGGTTCACTCCGGTTATGGTACACGCTCGGCTTACGCTATATATGCTTCGTTGTAATAAATTGTTGATGGACAGCACGCATGGCCTTGCCTTTTCGTTTTATTTTATTTTATTTTTGCGTGGTGGTGAATGAGAAGAACTACTTGCATTTGAGTTTTTCTTTTACGTTCAAAAGCTCTCTTATCTCTTATTTATAAATAAGAAAATGTTTGAAGCTACAGGCGTGGCTATGTGGTAAGAAGTTTGCCTTCCCAGTCACGATGCCTCGCGTTCAATCCCACTGCAAGACACCTTGAACAAGTGTTTTTTTATTATAGCTCTGGACTGACCAAACAAAACCTTGTGCGTGATTTTGGTAGACAGAAGCTCGTCGTGCATATATTTGTGTGTGTGTGTAGTGTTTATACATATATATATACACACTCGTGTATATATATACATGAGTGTGTGTATATATATAAACACTACACACATACACACAAATATATGTATATATATATATATATATACACACGAGTGTGTGTATATATATAAACACTACACACACACACACAAATATATGTGTATATGTATATATATATATACACGAGTGTGTGTATATATATATACACACACTCGTGTGGTTAGGCTGCCGCACTCACTATCGCTTGATCGTGGTTTCGATTCACTGACTGGGCGGCGCGTTGCATTCTTGAGCAAGACACTTCACTTCACGTTGCTTTCGACCAGGGTGGAATTGTTTTATTATTACCCACAGGGGGCGAACATAGAGGGGACAATACAACCTGATGTTGGCCTCCTCGCCTAGCCGGTGGCTCGCGCCATTTGAAGGCTGAAACAATACAACTGCCCGTTGTGACCAGCGATGTGTGACGACATCTGACGGTCTGGTCGGTCACGTGATCACACGACGTCGTCAGTAAATTATGAATCCGAAAGAGAACTCTTTTTATTCATTTACTTGTTTCACTCATTTGACTGCGGCCATGCTGGAGCACCCCCTTTAGTCGAGCAACTCGACCCCCGGACTTATTCTTTGTAAGCCTAGTACTTATTCTATCGGGCACTTTTGCCGAACCGCTATCTTGGTAGACGGAAACTGAAAGAAGCCCGTCGTATATTTGTATATGTATACATGTTTGTGTGTAAACACACCACCATCGGTTGTCAAGCTATGTTGAGGGGGACAAACACAAACATATATACATATACAAATATACGACGGGCTTCTTTCAGTTTCCGTCTACCAAATCCACTCACAAGGCTTTGGTCGACCCGAGGCTATAGTAGAAGACACTTGCCCAAGGTGCCACGCAGTGGGAATGAACCCAGAACCATGTGGTTGGTAAGCAAGCTACTTACCACACAGCCGCTCATTCTAACTTATAGAGCTGTAGAATAATTAGATAAAGATGGCTATAGCCGGTCTATGCGGTTACCCTGGGTAACGTTCGGTTCGGTTATGGTATGCTATGCGCTTAAGGTCTGAAGAAACGCCTTAAAGCTAGGCGCTTTACGGACGGGAAACCCAGAGTAACGCCATAGCCATATTTTTAAGCGGTCATGCGACAACAGGTTTTTGGGATCGGACGATATGCTATAATGCTAAACCTTTGATGGACGGGAAACTTAAGGTAATCCCATAGGCCAGCCTTCCCCATTTTTAACTACTCTACATCTTAGAGTGTGCGTCTTCTTTTGGATTTACATATTTTACAAACTATATATATATATAAAGAGAGAGAGAGAAAGAGAGAGATGAGTGTATTTTTCCCTTGTTAACGGAAAAAATAGATAAATAGTTATCAGGGTAGCAAAAATCACTCAAGTAAAGAGGTTGTAACTCCTTGTTTTTAAAGGTAGAAACTTCGGGTTTACGTGGAATTTTTTGTATAATATATAAATAAATGGAGCTTAACGTAGATATAATTCAAATACTTTTACTTCCGACACATGTTTCGAAGAAATCACTGATATTATTCCAAAGGAATAAATGGTGTAAAACAATGTAATCTTCTCAGAGAAGATTACATTCTCATTCTTTGGAAGCCTAGTACTTATTCTATCGGGATATTTTGCCAAACCGCTAAGTTACGGGGATGTAACACAACACCATCTCATATATATATATATAATATATATATATATATATATATATATATATATATAATATATATATAGAGAGAGAGAGAGAGAGAGAGAGAGAGAGACTATACCATTTTCTATTTTCTCTCCCTGTTTATTTTTGTGTTCCTTTCTGTCAAAGAGCGTAGGCTCGAAACGTAAAAGACTTTCTCACTTCCCAAGCGTTAAACTAATACAGCTGTTTGTTGTTTACACACCCGTCTTCGTCTTTTGTTTTTTGTAAATTCTCACTAGACAGACAGACAGACAGACAGATAGACAGACAGACAGACAGATAGATAGATAGATAGATAGATAGATAGATAGATAGATAGATAGATAGATAAATGGAGTTAAACGTAGGTGTTATTCAAATCTTTATACTTCCGACAGATGTTTCGAAACATATGTAGGTAGTATAAAGATCTGAATAACACTCGCGTTTAACTCGATTTATTTACCTATGTTATGCAAAATCATTTCCGCAAAACATGGAATTTCTACCTTTATAAGTAGGCTGTTACATCCTTGGTACTTATGTGAATTTTTGCTACCCTGGTAACAATTTATTTTTTCCGTGCTATTTGTAAACATTGAAAAAATACACATACATTTATGTGTATGTGTGTGTTTGTCCCCCCCAACATCGCTTGACAACCGATGTTGATGTGTTTACATCCCCGTAAATTAGCGGTTCGGCAAAGAGACCGATAGAGTAAGTACTAGGCTTACAAAGAATAAGTCCTGGGGTTGATTTGTTCGGCTAAAAGCGGTGCGCCAGCATGGCCGCGGTCAAATGACTGAAACAAATAAAAGAATTTCTTTTCTCGCTTTTTTACTCCTGTGTCTACACATTTTCAATTGTTTTTGTACCTTTCGCCCGCCATCTGCAATTTCCGTGTTCCTTTCCTTCCCCGTTAAGTACTGATAGCTATTCCCAAAACTCATTCCTTTATTTTATCGGCCTCGAAAAGGTGAAAAGCAAAGTTGACACCGATAGGATTTAATCTCACAACATTAAAAAGAAACAGAAAAGAAACAATGCAAAGCCGATATTCAATATTGGAGTGGTACTTTATTTTATCGACCTCAGAGAGATGAAAGGCAAAATTGATCTCTGTGAGATTTGAACTCATAACGTAAGAAGACGAAAGTAATGCTGTATCGATTCTTCTGCTTACTAATAGAAATATAGATTTTACATCCATGACTGTTGTCTTTCGTGGTTATGACGATGAACAAGGTTAAAAAACTGGAAACTGTCTCATAGAGGCAGTGACCTGTGAAATTGAAAGGGTGGTTGAACAAACAATCGTGTTTAATGAAATCAAAATGGTTTTAAACATTTTAAGTTTGTTCAACACCATAGCGAAGACAGAAGAATTATAATAATGGAGACCCTGATTTGCTCACTGAGTAATAATGAGGTAGTGAGCATAAAATTCCCCTAATATTTGATGGGAGATGATGAGAGTCTAGCATTAGTTTCAGAACTACAGTTACAAGGTTTATGGCTGCGCATGCCGTTGTACGGGGCCTGTAAGCCATGTTTTAAAATCATTAAGATGGCTTTAGACTTTTTCAAGTTTGTCCAACTTTATTGTGAATAAAGAAGAATTGTAAAGATACAAGTCATTTTAATCTACTCGTCAAAAGAGACAGGAAACAAACAGCCCAACAATTACACAATAAACCGCGGTTTTTATTTTGTACAAAAATCTTCTGTACCTAAGGGTTTCCAAAACGAAGCCTAATAAACTTTTGTAAGATGAGAAGAAATTGTCTCAAGTTCAAAGCATGACGTAATATAGATTTTTGATGAAAATCCATGTCCTTTATACAATGTTCATAGATACCATTGCATCGTTAGGGTCTAAAACTGAGGACCGGTTTACAGGCATTTTATTGCCTTCCAATACAGCTACAAAAAACAGAAAGATTACCAAAACTTTTATGTGATTCCCCATCACCTTTCTATAAATTAGATGACTAACGATTAACGATTTTGCGTCCTAATAATTCTTCGCCAAAATTAACAAAGTTTAAAATCAGTTTAATTTTTGTGGAACATGGCAGTGCCTACACGTTCCAGCTTTCACAAGCCCTGGTCCTCGTCTAAGACAAACATTGGTAAATGGTGTATAGTTGTGGTTCCTCAAACCTACTCCGTTACAGAAACTTTACACGCTTTTCCAGAAATCACAGAAACCATATCTATTATTTTATGGACAGCCCTCACCGCTATAAGACATTGAATAAACAAAGTTTTAAGAGAATTTATAAATCTATATTTAAAATATTTGAAAAAGATAACTTATTATTTTAAAAATGGTAAATATTTTTTTAAATGAATTTTTCTATTTTTTTAAATGACAACTTTCGGAACTCCAGATTGATTTTTCATGCAACCCGCCTTGACAAACACGAGTATAATTAATAAGTAATCAGTGACTAAATTTTAATTAATTAAAATGAGAATATCAATAATGAGGAATGTACAAAAGTAATTTAGCTCTCGTCAACGGTCGAAAAGAATAAGTAAATGCTTTAAAATAGTTTGCGTAACCCTCTTAATGAAATATCGAAAAAGAAATACTTCGAAATGAATGAAAATATAAAATTTCATCATACGTAAGTAAGCCTTGTCGTTGAAGACGACGTACACATTCATTCATAAATTTCTCTGTCGAAATTTTCCAAATGAATAATTATATTTCAGTTACTATTTCGAAATTAGGAACTTATTTTTCTTTTTAAATTAGACATTTCTCATTTCCAGCAATGCTAGTAATGGGAGACAAAAATAGTAATCTCTTATTTAAAAAAAATATGATCTATTTTGAAACATTCCTTATTTCGTTTCGGTCACTGAGGATATCTACGCTATTTTTACATATTACCCACTATTGTTGGTTTCAGTTTAATTTACGCCGCCTTTGTCCTAGATTACCTCAATGAGATATAGCTTGCGTGCTGTGGTATGGTTTGGTTGGCTTTAGTTTGGTTTAGTATCATACCAAATTGATATGGTTGCGTTACGTTGAAAGAAGGGAGAGACACAGAGAGGACGACATTTAGAGTTGTCCAGTATGATGATGACGGAAACGATGACGACGATGATTATGATGACGATGATGGTACCACTTGAGAACAGTGGTCCCGGTGCGCGCACTCGCGTACTTGCGCATCGTCGCTAGCTAGTCGTGACTAGTCGATCCTTACTTTGTGTTTTTGTGTTATTTACTTTGTTTGAAAAAATTTTATTTATTTTGTGTTTTATTTACTTTGCTTAGGTAGTCGTTGTAGGATCGACTAGTCACGACTAGCTAGCGCGACTACGCGAGTGCGCGCACCGGGACCACTGTTCTCAAGTCGTACCGATGACGATAACGATGACGGTGACGACGATGATGATGATGATTACGATAACGATGACGAAGACGATGTTACTGACCACGACGACAACGATTATGATGTTGGCAACGGCGACGACGACGACGATGATGATGATGATGATGATGATGATGACGATGACGATGATGATGATGATGATGATGATGACGATGACGATGATGATGATGATGATGATGATGATGATGACGATGACGATGATGATGATGATGACGACAATGACAAGGAAAGAAAAAGGAAGTAAGAAATACGCACAGCTTGAATGGTGGTGGCGTATTTAATATAATATATATTTCTTTACTACCCTCAACAAGGGTCTAAACACAGAGAGGGGACAAACAAGGACAGACAAACGGATTAAGTCGATTACGTCGACCTCAGTGTGTAACTGGTACTTATTTAATCGCCCCCGAAAGGGATCGACCCCGAAAGCGTATTTAATATAATATCGAAGAAAGAGAAGAAGAGATCATTACAGACGGACTAACATTAATCGAATGTTCTTGTATGGTTTAGTGTTTGTCATTAAGTTATTTAACCTAAATCATACCGGATCGTGTACGATAATCATCAAAAGCCTTCTAGCCGTGACATTCACGTCGTTTTCTATGTATCAGAGGATGTGTGTGTGTGTGTGTATGAACGATGGTCTAAGATTTGAGAAATTCAACTTATATATATATGTGTGTGTGTGAAAATATATGTGTATGCATGTATGTATGCATATATATATATCTTTGTGTGTGTGCATATAACTTTCTGTTCCAGCTGAAAGGCTTTGCCATGCTGGGGCACCGCCACTAAACGCAAAGACGACCCTACTGGGATTTGAACATATGTCCTAAGTCTGTATTCTTTATATATATATATATATATATTATATATATATATATATTATATATATATATATATATATATTATATATATATATATATGTATGTATATATATATATATAATATATATATATATAATATATATATATATATATATTATATATATATATACATATACATATACTATGTATATATATATGTATGTATATATATATATACATATATATATATATATATATTATATATATATATATATTATATATATATATATATAATATATATATATATATATATATATATTATATATATGTATGTATGTATGTGTATAGTATATATGTATGTGTGGATGCGACCTCTCTCTATCTGACAGGCAGGTAGAGAGAGGTCTAGTGGTATCGATTATAAATTGTTGCTATATAGTACAACACCCCACGGTAATGTAACAGATATTAAAATGTATTTCTGTAACGCAGCTGGGTATTACCATATCTTTAGTATTATTAGCCACCAACACACACGCGCACACACGCACACAAACCAGGCCTTCATATCGCAAGCACACGCGTAACATCGTTTACATATGTCATTGATATTTACTGTTTGTTCATATTTAGTGATGATATTGTTTAGTGGTGGTCACGGTGGGAGGGAGGGTGGGGCGGGGCGGGTGGTTTACTAGTAAATGTTTTTTTTTTGTACGAAGCACTTTTTCCGTTGTTGTTGCTTAACCACAGGTCTGCAACGGTCGAACGAACCTGTGAAGAAAAATGTGCTGTGGTCTTAATAAACTACACGACTATCTTGTCTTTTATATTCTGTGTGTGTGTGTGTGTGTGTGTGTGCGAGTGTACAAACGCGCGCACGCACGCATGCACACACACACACCCAAAAATAAAACGGTTTTGGTAATGTTGAAAATAAGTGTGTGTGTGTAAGATATATATATATATATGCGTTATATATATATATATATATATATACTTTATTAAAAACAAGAAATATCAGATATTTCTTCTGCTTTTAATAAAGCATATTACTCTACCTCTGGTATTTGAGCACTCTGTTTTCACCTGTTTCACATTTATGCACTTACTCTGGTATATATATATAATATATATATTTATATATCATCATCATCATCGTTTAACGTCTGTTTTCCATGCTAGCATGGGTTGGACAGTTCGACCAGGGTCTGGAAAACCAGGAGGCTGCACCAGGCTCCAGTCTGATCTGGCAGTGTTTCTACAGCTGGTTGCCCTACCTAACGCCAACCACTCCGTGAAGGTAGTAGGTGCTTTTTACATGCCACCGGCACAGGTGCCAGGGGAGGCTGGCAATGGCCACGATCAGATAGTGCTTTTTACGCGCCACCGGCACGGAAGCCAGTCAAGGCGGCACTGGCATCACCCACGATCAGTTGGTGCTTTTTATGTGCCACTGGCACAGGTATCACAACTACAATTTCCATTTCATATTTATTTTGATGTTGATGTACTTGACTCAATAGGTCTCCTAAAGCACAGCAGGTCACCCTTTGATCCAAGATAAGCACAGCAGGCCGTCCTGCGATCCAATGTACTTTGGATGGGCTGGAGCTTCTATGTGAAGCTGGTGCAGGAAACAGCCATGAACTCACGTTGTTTGTTGGGTCTTCGCAGTCACAGCATAACTCCTGTGAGGCCCAACGTTTGAAGGTCATGCTTGACCACCTCATCCCATGTCTTCCTGGGTCTACCTCTACCTCGGATTCCTATATATATATATAGTTAATCCCTGAAAAAACATGAGGGAAAAAAACAGGAGACAGGAAAGTCCAAAAGAAAAGGAGGACGGAAGGAAAAAATCACCAACAATCCACATGTAGTTACATTTTGGAATGTGTGTGTGTGTAAACTTTCAATTTTTATGAAATTGTTTTCAGTTACAAAATGTGAAAAATGCATCATATTGCCGGAATA
This sequence comes from Octopus sinensis, assembly GCF_006345805.1. NCBI lineage: Eukaryota > Metazoa > Mollusca > Cephalopoda > Octopoda > Octopodidae > Octopus > Octopus sinensis. The sequence goes on along the minus strand of NC_043007.1, from coordinate 801,668 downwards.
TCTTTTATTGAAATTGACAACATCAATGGGAGGGATGGGCATGGCGCTGACTAAGCATTTCAAGCAGTTCATCTGGGTGAGCTGGTCTTTCGCACACAGATCCCCATTCGACCCCTTGGCTATCATTGACCCCTTTTAATTCCTCACTGAGCCGTAAGAGTTTTCTCGGACCCCCTTTGGCGACCCCTATCTTAGAGCATCATGGATGAGGCTTTTCAGTCTTGTAAGACATCTGCACTCTTTTACACAGACATAACAATGATGGGCACCTCTTGCAGTAGGTGCTAAAATTAACAGTACATTAGTCCAGTTGAGTTGAATATAATTCATTGATAAGATCTACCAAGATCAAAACATCTTCTCTATTTTCACCAGTTGTATTTAAAGACCTACATTCAGTTTTTCCTCTCCAGAACACTGGTTTAATGGGGTCTACTTGCTCATCATATCCAACGCTGGATTAACTATTAACCCTTTAGCACTTAAACCAGCCATATCTGGCCCAAAATATTCTACCTGTTTTACATGCAAACTGACTAGATCCAGCCTCTCACACCTACCCTACAATATCTATTTCTTTACTACCCACAAGAGGCTAAATACAGAGGAGACAAACAAGGACAGACAAATGGATTAAGTCGATTACATCGACCCCAGTGCGTAACTGGTACTTAATTTATCGAACACGAAACGATGAAAGGCAAAGTCGACCTCGGCGGAATTTGAACTTGGAATGTAACAGCAGACGAAATACCGCTAAGCGTTTTGCCCGGCGTGCTAACATTTCTACCAGCTCGCTGCCTACCCTACAATATCATTCAGAAAATAAACAAGCACATCAAAGAAATCCCAAAGCTACACGATAACACGTAATTCAAAGCAATGTGAATAAATAAGAATTACATTTGACGGAGTAATCTCAATGTTAAAGGGTTAAGCAGAATATGCACATGCTTAGGGCATCGAGGGGAGGATGGAACCATGGAAATGGTAAATGGTTTAAGGTACAAATGAAATCGCTTTAGACTTGGTAAAATAATATTCAAAATGGTTTATATTACTCTTTTACTTGTTTCAGTCATTTGACTGTGGCTATGCTGGAGCACCACCTTTAATCGAGCAACTCGACCCCGGAACTTATTCTTTGTAAGCCTAGTACTTATTCTATCGGTTGTCAAGCGATGTTGGGGGGAGAAACACAGACACACAAACATACACACACACACACACATATATATATACATATATACACGATGGGCTTCTTTCAGTTTCCGTCTACCAAATCCACTCACAAGGCTTTGGTCGGCCCGAAGCTATAGTTGAAGACACTTGCCCAAGGTGCCACGCAGTGGGACTGAACCCAGAACCATGTGGTTGGTAAGGAAGCTACTTACCGTACATCCACTCCTACACCTATGATTGGAAATATAATTTTGAAGTGTTCCTGGTGTCATAGTGAAGATCAAAAACTTTGCGATTCAAAAATTGTAGGAGAAAACTTTTCAAATATAAAATAAAGCGGAAAAAAGACAAAAATAAACATTAATTTCCCTCTTACTGTTTTGTTTCGTTTTGAAAAATAAAAATTTATTTTATGGTTTGTTAATGTTTATATTTTGAATTACACATACAGTAATCCCTCAACTATTGCAGGTGTTACTTCCCAAAAACTCCTGCAATAGGTGAAAACCCTGTGATATGGGAAAAACAGTACTGTACTGTATAGTTTTTAAAATTATTTTAATAATTTGCATAAATTTGTTTTTTATGTTTTTGTTTCCCATTGTGTTCAACGTTTTTTTGATGTCCTGTACCCATAGATGCATGTATATAGGTATGTACATATATGCATTTATATATTATTTATATTATATATGTATATATATACACACACGTGGAGGCGCAATGGCCCAATGGTTAGGGCAGCGGACTCGGTTAGGGGGTGGTGATCCCTGCTGTACTCTTTCACCACTCTTTCTTCTGTTGGCCTGCTCGCTTAGCCAGTGGGGTGGCGTCATTCGAAGGCTAAAAAACAATGCGAACGCATTGTGACCAGCGATGTGTAACAACATCAGATGGTCTGGTCGGTCACGTGATCACGTGATATATACACACACACACACACACATACATCACACACACATACATCACACACACACACACACATATATATAAAAAGTAAAAATTCTTAAAGAATTGTGGCTGTGTCGTAAGAAGCTTGCTTCCTATTCACATGATTCCAGGTGAATAGGAAGCAAAACCACACCCCTCACTTGCCTCCCGAATTTCTTTTCCCATACAGTATGTGCAATTCTTTGTTTACTCATCTACGGTACCCTACGTATTTTTTAGAAATATATTTTAATTAACATGTTGTATGGTGCAGTACTGTACTTAATATTACTTAATATTACAATATTACTTAAAAAAATTGAAGGTAATATCTTGGCATTCAAAGGTCAAAGGTTGAGTCACAATCAGATTATAGAACACGCCCACCAAGATAACTACACCACCCGTGTCTACAGTGTGCACTTAGTCTTTTCCTCGTGAGCAATTATGTGCAGTTTGTGAATTAGGACACTGGTGTTGTCTTTGTTATGATTGCAGTTTCACATCTGGATGTTGGCAACAACAGACATGACCGTTTGCCCTCAAATAGACATATCCAGCTTTGATTGGAAGCTACTTGAACTCTGGAACCTTGCGATTAGATTCCCTGCAAGCAGTGCAGGAAGTTCTTGGAGAGCCCTGAATCATCATCAGAAATGCATTTTCCCTCAAAACTTCTTTTACAATCTGACAAGCTCCCATGCCATGAACATTCATCACCCAAAAGCCACAGGGATTTCTGTGATCCCAACAGTATCGTCCAAAAGCCACAGGGATTTCTGTGGTTCTAACAGAATCGTTCAAAAGCCACAGGATTTTCTGTGGTTCTAACAGAATCATCCAAAAGCCACAGAGATTTCTGTGATTCTAACAGCATCATCCAAAAGCCACAGGATTTCCTGTGAATCTAACAGTATCGTTCTTTATTTATGAATGGGTTACACATTTATATGCATACTTTCAATGTACATGATGTACAGTAACCAATATGTTAATAAGGGTACAAGCATGGTTGTGTGGTCAAGAAGGTCCCTATGGAACTATTTTGTTTTGAGTTCAATTCCTCTCCAGGGCACCTCGAGCAAATATTTTTTTAATCATAGTCATTTGCTTAACCAAAGCCTTATGAGTGAAACATGATTGATAGAAACCATGTGGAAGGATAGGGTGGCGAGCTGGCAGAATTGTTAGCATGCCGGGTGAAATGCTTAGCAGTATTTCGTCTGCTATTACATTCTGAGTTCAAATTCCGCCGAGGTCGACTTTGCCTTTCATCCTTTCGGGGTCAATAAATTAAGTACCAGTTACGCACTGGGGTCGATATAATCAACTTAATCCCTTTGTCTGTCCTTGTTTGTCCCCTCAGTGCTTAGCCCCTTGTGGGCAGTAAAGAAATAGGATAGCACCCTTCATCAGCCACCAACTGGTAGTCACTATTATTTCAGCACTCACTAACTTTATTGTTTCCTCTAGTGATACTCAAAACTTGTTGATGCTACCACGGAATGTCCAGGTTCTTTTGGCTCACATTCTAACACGCTTTTTCACCCTGTCATCGGTGCAGCCAACTCCACGCCAAACCAGGTGCAGCTGCAACAACTCCAAACATACAATGTTACCATAATTACATTTAATAGAATCAACATAGATTGAACAGAATAGAAGAGAATCGGGTGACTAGTATTAAAAGTAAACTCAGTGTTTATTATAGGTTAATTCTAATGAACTAATAATATTTGTGGTTGAACTAAGAACCTCATTAGACAGTCGCAGGACCATATAGTGGCAGACTGCCATGGATGGCTGAATTATAAAGAAAAAAAAATAGAGTAGCAAATATGGAGAGGAAAAAAAAAGGAGACATGGATAATGAAATGTTATATGAGGTTTGGCAAAGAACTTGGGATGGCAGGTGTATTTAATAAGGAATAATATGAATAGAATAACAGAGGAAAGTAGGTGAAATATGGGTGGAAGGTATTTAAGTGTCGATGTATATAGATCTGAAAATATGAAACAAAAAATGTATATATAAATATATAACATATAGGAGAAGGAAAAAATAACCGAAAAAACCCCAAAAAACTAGGGTACAGTGATGAAGCAGACACACTTAGTGACAATGAAACAACATAAGGTGTGGTGGGTGATGTAGTAGTAGTGGCGGCGGCGGCGGCGGTGGTGGTGCTGGTAGGGTGGAAGGATTAATAAACGTGATGGTAATAGTTGTGGTGGTAGTGGTGTGGTGGTGGTGGCGGGGGTGGTGGCGATTGTTATTATCATCATCATTGGTGTTGTTGTTGTAGTAGCAGTAGTAGTGGTGGTGGTTGTGGCGGTGGTGGTGGTCATCATCATTTTCATTGTCGTTGTAGCAGTAGTTGTAATAGAGGCAGTGGTATCTAATGCAGTAGTAGTATAGGTGGTGGTGGTAGTAGTAGTAGTAGTAGTAGTTATAGTAATATTGGTGATGGTGGTGGTGGTGGTGGTAGTAGTAGTAGTAGTAGTAGTAGTTAAAGCACTAGTAGTATTAGTGATGGTGGTGTGGTGGTGGTGGTGGTAGTAGTTGTAGTAGTAGTAGTAGTAGTTAATGCAGTAGTATTATTGGTGGTGGTAGTGGTGGTGGTGCTGCTGCTGATGATGATGAGGATGATGACGATGATGATGATGATAGTGTTGATAGTGGTGATGATGGTGGTGGTGGTGTGGTGGTGGTGGTGATGTCAGAGATGGTCCCCGTGTCTGAAATGTTGGCAAAATCACAATATATGTCTTTGTTAATGGTTTTCTTTCTCTTTCCTAAAGTTTTACTTCCATAAGAGACTAAACAAATCTTCAAACTGCCTTTGAAACGATTTTGGCAGTTCTGCATCCGTAAGGAACCACAAAGACGGAAGAGAAAATTTCGTTTTCACCAAGATGTTGTTTAGACCAAATTTTCTTAAGAGATTGGGGTTTCTTCAGAAGAATCTACTAGAGTAGATGCAAGCTCTAATGTATGATTTATAAAAACATGTGACATATTTATAAAAATCTGTAAATGTACAACCATCCAGATTTCTGAGTACCTTATTTTATTCTAATATATAATACCTGTACATCACCTCAAAACCTTCTAACACACACACACACACACATATATATATACTCTTTACTCTTTTACTCTTTTACTTGTTTCAGTCATTTGACTGCGGCCATGCTGGAGCACCGCCTTTAATCGAGCAACTCGACCCCGGGACTTATTCTTTGTAAGCCCAGTACTTATTCTATCGGTCTCTTTTTGCCGAACCATTAAGTGACGGGGACATAAACACACCAGCATCGGTTGTCAAGCAATGCTAGGGGGACAAACACAAACATACACGCACACACACATATACATATATATATATACATATATACGACGGGCTTCTTTCAGTTTCCGTCTACCAAATCTACTCACAAGGCTTTGGTCGGTCCGAGGCTATAGTAGAAGACACTTGCCCAAGGTGCCACGCAGTGGGACTGAACCCGGAACCATGTGGTTGGTAAACAAGCTACTTACCACACAGCCACAGCCACAGTATATATATATATACTGTGAAAATAATAAGGGTAGAAAATTTAGAAAAATTTTCATACCAGTGGTTAGCATGTGTAATAAAGTCAATAGATAACAGGTTTTCTTATATAATAGTATATAAACAATTTACATATTTATACATGAAAGAAGTGACCTTTGACGGGACACCTTACATGCTAGAGGGGGTAGTCAAATACCAAAGTTTTCAAAACCTTTCTGGTATGCAGTTTTGATTTTTTTTATTATAAGCTGTTGAATGTAACTGCGCTTGCGTGATGGATTTGAAAATTATAATGTATAAGTATGTAGCACGTGTATTTTTGGTGCTCTTTGCTGCATAAATATGCATTAATTTTAGCACCCTCACTGAAGAAGTACAGATGGCAAATTAATTCATTTGTACATTGATACAGAAACTCGAGCTTGAGGGTAACTACAAAAATATCTTTTATTTTCATTCCCTTTGAAATTTGCTGTTATTCATGGTTCGGGCTTTATCCCCTCTAGCATGTAAATTGTCCTGTCAAAGGTCACCTCTTTAATGTATAAATACATAAATTGTTTATACACTATTACACACACACACACACACATATATATATAAATTAGAAAAAAAACACCTTTTATCAATTCAAAAGGAAAAATTAAATTACGCCATCTAGAAAATTACATATAATATCTTATATATCTTATATTTAATATATTTAATATTTCTATTATATGTAATTTTCTAGATAGTGTAATTTAAGTTTTCATTTTGAATTGATAAAAGGTGGTCTTTTTCTAATTTAAATATATATTATATTTTGTGAAATTTGATTTAGTATTTCTAAATTGAATTTTTCCCTGTAAGTTTGTAATAATATTCTCTCAAATTATTATTATTATTATATATATACATGATGAGATTTCTATAGTTTCATCATCATCGTTTAACGTCCGCTTCTCCATGCTAGCATGGGTTGGACGGTTCGACCGGGGATCTGGGAAGCCAGAAGGCTGCACCAGGCTCCAGTCTTATCTGGCAATGTTTCTACAGCTGGATGCCCTTCCTAACGCCAACCACTCCGTGAGTGTAGTGGGTGCTTTTTACGTGCCACCTGCACAGGTGCCAGGCGAGGCTGGCAACGGCCACGGTCGGATTGGTGCATTTTACGTGCCACACCAAGGGACTATTCATCAGTTGAAGGCTGTGATAAATAGATGACATTTGCCTGAGGTGGCATACAGTAGGATTTAACTCAAAACCTAGTGGTTGCAAGACGAACTTCTTAACCACACAGCCATGCCTGCTTCTGTATATTTGCATGTCAAAGTTATCCTTGAATAATCAGAGGCTCATTCGAGGAGCGCTCCGTGCGTCATGTTTATTCAAGAAGAACTAATCAAGGTTAATCTTCAACAACGAGAACAACAGCAGCAACAACAACAACAACCACACCCACAACATTTTTCAACTATGGAAGAACTAGGACAGATGTACGGACGTAGAAAGAGAGAGAGAGAAGAATAGTAAATGTACTTGAATCGGATAATGAAGATGGTTAAGTGAGTCATCAGTTTAGGTTGAATGGAGAGAGAATAAAGAGATCTTTCATCCTGCATTTGTACAGGAACAATAAAAGACGGTGGAGACAACAGATTGTGAGAGAAGATGCTACACAAGAAGCATAAGTATTATTTAGAATCTCTGGTCAGTCTTGATTTAAAGACAACAACGCTTAATATAAGATAGATTTAAATGGATGTATTTTTAAGTCTTACAAAAGGAGCAATATCGAATACTCAAGCAGCTAGAAATAGTAGCCAGATCATGTCCATACCATGCTCATATAATGTCCTGTTATCTTAGGGCTGTTATGAATCCCTACGATTCCCAAGGCCAGAGTTTAACTTATTTTCCATGGTGTCATCATCATCATTGTTCGACTGTGGTCGAGACAATGGAATTTACCATGCTACGCCAGACTTCACGGTCTATCATAGCATTACGGAGGTCCTGTTGCTGGATGCCTGTATCCCTGGAGATTACATCAGAGTAGGAGAGTGTGCGCCCTCTGGTATTGCGAGTAGATGGCTTCCAGAGGAGAAGAGTAGAAATTACCTCTTTTTCAGCTCTACAACAATGTCCAGCACACTGGACTCTTCTGCCTTTCACAAGAGATGACACAGGTGGTAGTTTCCCATATATTTGCATTTTGGTTGGATGGCGCTTCCACGAGAGATTTTGAGCTCTCATAAGGAGGCAAGTGTAGGTTCCATCCAACCGCCTCTCAAGCTTCTTTGATAACGTCCAGGTTTCTGAGCCATATAGTAGAATGGTGTACTGGGAACTGAGATTACGATACACCCACCCTATGCTCTGGAATGGGATGCCAGTCTATTGCAGGGTTAACTCTCTTGCTATTGCTGGGATTCATGTACAGCTGAGTGGAGTGAAGTGTTTTGCTCAAGAACACAATGCACTGCCTGGTCCAGGAACTGAAACCATGGTCTTACAACAATGAGTGCAACATCCTAACCACTAAGCCAGCTGCCTGCCATCTTAAATAAGAAAATTACTATTTTTAAATCTCACAACGAGATCAGTGACTAGTTGTCACTTTGAAAACTATATATTTCGAACAGGAATTTGGCAGCGCCACCTCTAGCCAAACGATTATTCTGTGCTGATGAAGGGAAATAACCTGGAAATCATGATACACAGATATTGATTTGAGCTGAGTGGGGGTGCTAGATTCCCTTGTTTGAAAATATAAGGACACAGATTGTGTCGTATAGCCAGTTGGAGACAATGTCTCCTGGGGCTAAATTACAGCAACATTCATCCTAAACCAGGACTGCCATGTTATGTTGGCAAATAATCTTTACTACAAAAAGAGTTAAAATCAGCTGAGAAATTTCAAGTGATTAATGTCATGCTGTGATTGAAATGGAAAGTAATTTTCTAAGTGAATGCATTTTAATAATTATTTCTAATTTAGACAAAAGATGACGAGCTGGCATAGTCATTAGTATGTTGGATAAACATGCTTGGCAGTATTTCTTTGGTCTCTTTATGTTCTGAGTTCAAATTCTGCCACAGTTAGCTTTGCTTTTCCTCCATTTGGGGGTCAATAAAATAAAGTACCAGTCAAGTACTGAGGTTGATGTATTTGACTTGCCCTGTCTCTTGAAAATGGTTCACCTGGAACCCTGCAACTGGCTGATGTCCCATTCAAAGAAATGGTGTGATCTCAGTCATTTATATGCTATAGAAACCAGGTAACTGATCTAGAGAGACTTAGGGCTCAAATAAGAAAAATTAAAACAAGAAAAGCAGAGTTAGTGGAGCAACAGCACACAGGTAGACGAAAAATGTCGCTGGAGAGGTCACAGGTGTGTGTCGAAAGATTTCCGGACAATGGACATAAGTTAGAATAAGAACAGTAATAAATAAGATTGAACAGAATGGAAGAGATCAATGAATGTATAACCTTATAGCTATGACCATCCTATTTTTATACTTCTCATTTTTCAGACACAAGGTACCTAATACTAAATTATTCAAGCACAGGGTATGGCTTGAGGGAGATTTAGTTACTGATTGAAGCAGACCAGCTCCCTCATTGGTTCATTCTAAGCCTAAGGGTCAGTTAATGGTGTGAACTGATCACCGTGTAAAAGCTAAACAAAGGAAGGTTGCAAGCCAATTAGGGAATCCCTGTGTGGTTGTTTGACCTGCTAAAAAACCCAGCTAAATTTCCTTCAAATCACACCTCCCAATTCAAAAGGAACATGTCAATTAATGTGGTTCTGTTTATATTGCATATCTTCTTCTTCATCATCATTATCATCATCATCATCGCTTAACATCTGCTTTTCATGCTAGCATGGGTTGGACGATTTTGACTGAGGGCTGGCGAACCAGATGGCTGCACCAAGCTCCAATCTTGATCTGGCAGAGTTTCTACAGCTTGATGCCCTTCCTAACGCCAACCACTTCGAGAGTGTAGTGGGTGCTTTTTACGTGCCACCGGCACGGGGGCCAGTCAAGCGGTACCAGCAATGACCTCGCTCGAATCTTTTTACACATGCCACCTGCACAGGTGCCAGTAAGCCGACGTTGGTAATGATCATGCTCGAATGGTGCCCTTTTGCGTGCCACTGGCATGGAAGCCAGTTGGCTGCTCTGGCAACAATCACGCTCGGATGGTGCTCTTGGCACCCTACTAGCACGGGGCACAAGTGCCAGTAAGGCGACGCTGGTAACGATTACTCTCAAATGGTGCCCTTTTATGTGCCACTGGCACAGAAGCTGGTTAGCCGCTCTGTCAATGATCACACTCATATGGTGCTCTTTGCACCCCACTAGCACGGATGCCAATAATCGAATTTGATTTTGAACATGTCAATTAAAGTGGTTCTGTTTACCTTGCATATAGAATACAAAAAAGATGAGATGGTCATGGTTGGAACGCCTTTGATCATAGATCTGCTTGATCATTGATGACCTGGCATTAAACAACAACAACAACAACAACAACAGCAACAGCTAATAAAGCGAAAACTAAAAGCCAAGAAAGCATTATTAACATGTCCGAATGTTCTCGTGGCACATCAAAAAGATTACCAGATGTAAACGTGTGATAAATTGTGATTAAATGTACAATGCATCTTTGATAGGTTGAGAGATACTCTGGATTTGTATAAAAGAGATTATGATTCAAATGGTATTTTGTGTCAGAAGTCTGTATGAAAAGCTTGTATGATCAATCTATGAAGGAAGAATTTCTACAGAATGGTAAACAAAGAGAAATGTGAATCTAAATGAAATTTGGTTGGAAATGTAGCGTTCTTGTAAAGTTAAATCATAGTACAAAGTAGTGAGAGAGATAGGGAGAGAGAGAGAGAGAGAAGAGAGAGAGAGAGAGAGAGAGAGAGAGAGAGAGAGAGAGAGAGAGAAACAGAGACAGAGAGAGGGAGAAAGAGAGAGAGAGAAAGAGAGAGAGAGAAAGAGAAAGAGAGAGAGAAAGAGAGAGGGAGAAAGAGAGCGAAGAGAGAGAGAAAGAGAGAGAGAGAGAGAGAAAGAGAGAGAAAGAGAGAGAGGGAACGAGAAAGAGAAAGAGAGAGAGAGAGGGAGAACTTTTGGTTAAAGCTGAAGACATTGACTGGCATTCATGAAAGATTGGTAGCATCTAAGGAATGTTCTTGTGATTGGAAGAATTAGCGGCTTAAAGTGAATATACGATACATTTGTGATACGACCAATGAACATTCCACGGTACAACTGAAATATCTTGCTGACTACGATGCAAATAAGCATCATATTGAGTCTGTCTTACATCTGTAATCTACAGACTTGGTTGTGTGGTTAAGTGGTTAAGAAGTTTGCTTTGCAATCACAAGGTTTTTGGTTCAATCCTCCCACACAGCAATTTGGGGAAATGTCTTCTTATATAGCTCCAAGTCAACCAATATCTATGAGTGAATTTGGTGGATGGAAAATGGAAGAAACTTATTGGATAATTATGTTTTTTTGTCTGTGTATATATGTATGTATAATAGGGTTAGAGAAGGCTCCTGTTGCTTTTGACAAAGCTGTGGGGAAGGCAGCTCTTCTAAGAGAAAAATACCGTAACATAAAACTTGCCATCAAAATAGTACCAGTCATTTTGTAATGCTTATTTCTTATTTCTTTACTACCCACAAGGGGCTAAACATAGAGGGGACAAACAAGGACAGACAAAAGGATTAAGTCGATTACATTGACCTCAGTGCATAACTGGTACTTATTTAATCGACCCTGAAAGGATGAAAGGCAAAATCGACCTCAGCGGAATTTGAACTCAGAAGGTAGCGGCAGACGAAATACCACTAAGCATTTCGCCCGGTGTGCTAACGATTCTTATTTCTTTATTGCCCACAAGGGGCTAAACATAGAGGGGGCAAACAAGGACAGACAAAAGGATTAAGTCGATTACATTGACCTCAGTGCATAACTGGTACTTATTTAATCAACCCCGAATGGATGAAAGGCAAAGTCAACCTCGGCAGAATTTGAACTCAGAATGTAGCGGCAGATGAAATACTGCTCAGCATTTCACCCGGCATGTTAACGTTTCTGCCAGCTTAGCCATCTTGTAATGCTTGTCACTGGAAAGTATTGTGGTGACCGAGAGAGCGGCAAAAGTGCTGTCCAGGCATTTATCCTTTAAATCCAATGCCATACAGATGTCTCACTATCATTCCGTTTTTTGATCCATTTTGTATTCTGTAAAGTTCGATGGTGATGGATGCATGGCATGAAATGCAAAAAGTCATTTCCACACGCATGCAAGGATGAAAGTATATCAGAACAATGTAATACGGATATTTTCTGACAAGATGATAGCCATCTTGCTCTCCAGCTGAATGTAAGATGGCTATCATCTGACAAGAGGAGGCAATTATGTATGTATGGTGTGTATGTATGTATGTATATGTGTGTGTGTGTGTGTGTGTGTGTGTGTGTGTGTGTGTGTGTGTGTGTGTGTGTGTGTGTGTGTGTGACCTCTTCTAAGGAAGATCTGCTTTCTAACAAAGATACAAAGCTCCATCAATGGCATGTAGGTAATAAAAACAATGTCACATTTTAAACTTGAGAAAAGTCTTGCACATTTGTACTGTTCTGCTTACAGACTACGTGTACGCATATATGTATATGATGGGCTTCATTGAGTTATAATCCACTTGCAAGGCGCTGGTCAGCTCAGAGCTGCAGTAGAAGACACTTGTCCAAGGTGCCATGTAGCAGGACCTAGGGTTTGAGACCATGCTGCTAGAAAACAAGCTCTTTAACCATACAATCACTAAATGAGACAGGAGATATATGGCTTTATCCGTGGTAAGTTACAGTAAGTGTAAATTGATTGCCAGGGTCTCATGAAATTTATATGATGTTTGGACGCGGTTTATTATGTGGCAATAAATTCTATTGTAAAGTGCAAAAGAGACAAAAATAAAACAAATTAAAAAAAACAGGCAATGATTTAATATCAATTTGATGATGAGAATTCAATTTTCTCATTTAGGCTGTTGTTGCTATCATTATCTTTTATTCTGAAATGCTTAGCAGTATTTCACCTGCCGCTACGTTCTGAGTTCAAATTCCACCGAGGTCGACTTTGCTTGTCATCCTTTCGGGGTCGATTAAATGAGTACCAGTTATGCACTGAGGTCGATGTAATCGACTTAATCCGTTTGTCTGTCCTTGTTTGTCCTCTCTGTGTTTAGCCCCTTGTGGGTAGTAAAGAAATAGATATTTCACCTATAGTTGCATTCTGAGTTCAAATTCCGCTGAGGTTGACTTTGCCTTTCATCCTTTCGGGATCGAAAAATTAAGTACCAGTAAGCACTACAGTTAATGCAATCGACTAGCTCCCTCCCCCAAATTTCCAGCCTTGAGCCTATATTTTATTATTTTTTAAATATTTTATTATTATTTATATTTTTTAATTATTTTTTTTATCTTTTACATGTTTCAGTCTTAAGACTGTGGCCATACTGGGGCGAAACCTTGAAGAACTTTTAGTTGAATGAATTGACCCCCTCCCTCTACTTTTTTTTAAACCTGGTACTTATTCTAGCAGTCTCTTTTACTGAACTGCTAGGTTGTAGGGATGTAAACACACCAACACTGGTTGTCAAGTGGTGATGGGGGACAAACACAGACACAAACACACACACATGCACATACACACACACACACACACACACACATATATACACATGCACACACACATATCTATCTATCTATATACATATGACTGGCTTCTTTCAGTTTCTGTCTACCAAATCTATTCACAAGGGTTTGATCAGCCCGAGGCTCTAGTGGAAGACACTTGCCCAAGGTGCCATGCTGTGGTACTGAACCTAGGACCAAATGGGTTGGGAAGCAAGCTTCTTTCCACACAGCCACCCTTGTGCCTATTTATGTTTTGAATCGTCAAAGAAAGGAAAAAAGACCTACAGATGGCCTTTGCAGGGTTGCTAAGGATTTGTATGTATTTTTGTATATTCTTTTGGCTGAAAGAACATTATCATTCAACAAAGGTTGAATCTCTTAAAAGAATTTTTCATCTTCATAACCTTTAGATTTCCAAACCATTTATTAGAGAAGAGAAAAACCCAAAGAAACAAAGAAAAAATTCTTAAAACTCTGTACTAGACAAAGTGGTGCAACACAAAGACTATAATGTTTTTTCAGGAATCGCCAATAATACACCAGGTAAAAGGCACCGTTATTACCATTACCATGCTGGTAGCACAACTGAAAGCTTTGCTTCCATTAAGTTCCTTAGCATTTCGTTTTTTGGTTTTTGGTTTTATTTGTGTCAGCTTCCCAGTTCAGTTTTATCTTTCATTCCAATTTTACCAAAGCATTTTGTGGATATATTCAAGAAGTGATTCTATTGAAATTTCTGTCCGTCTTAATATTGATTTCACATTTTAGCACAAGGCCAGCAATTTCAGATGCAGGATATGTCAATTACATTGACCTCAGTGCTCAACTGGTACTTATTTAATCGACCATTAATGGATGAAATGTAAAGATGACCTTGGCAGAATTTGAACTCTCAATGTATACATGACTGTAATGCCACTAAGCATTTTGGCTGGTGTGCTAACGGTTCTGCCAGTTTGCTGCATTTGTCAGTTTCCATATTAAAATGCTCATAAGCATCATATAAGTGCAGATATGGCTGAGTGGTTAAAAAGTTCAGTTCTGAATCAAATGATTTCAAGTTCAGTCCCACTGCAGGGCACCTTGGGGGCAAGTATTTTCTACAATAATTCCAAACTGAAAAATACCTCATCAGGAATTTGGTTGAGAGAAAACTTTATAGAAGCCACTGCAAATACACCATATATTTATACATACATATGCATATGTATATACATATATACATACATACACACATACACACACACACACACACACACATTTATTATAAAAGAGAAAAACCCAAAGAAACAAGGAAAAAATTCTTAAAACTCTGTACTTATCCTATATAAAGATGTGCAATGACTGGCTTCCTTTGGGTCTTCTTTGGGTCATACCCTTGATATATACGTGTATATATATATATATTATATATATATATATATATATATATATATATATATATATACATATATAGATATAGATAGATAGATAGATAGATAGATAGATAGATAGATAGATATGTTTCTTTATTAACCACACAGGGCTGGACACAGGCGGGACAAATTACTACGTAGAGCTTTTCTTTTTGGGGAGAAAAAAGAAAAAAAGTGTGGTAGGTTTTCGATCAAAAGGGATTGTAGAAAGGTAAAAAGAAAAGAAAAAACGATCAATTGGGATTGTGTATCACAGAAATGTCATGATGTAAAGTGTAAAGGGGGAAGCAGATAAGGTTTATCCATGGAAAGAAAAGCCTACAGAAAAGACCACGGTAACCTCAGTCATTAATGTCACATGTTAACACATTATTAGATAGATAGATATGTACATACATATATATGCAACTACACACATTCAGTAAGTATATTGCATTGTAATGAAAGAATTTTTACTATAGGACTACTTTTAATACTTAATTTGAATTTATTCAACTTATGTAGCACCAGTGCAAACCAGTATATAGTTTATATGCTATTTAAATATACTTCAAACTAAATGATTTGATTTCATTTTGGAAGTGGCATAAGTACATCATATTGATTGACTGCAACAACGCTGAAATGCATATCCAATACTCTCGCAGTCACTTCTGGGGCAACTTTGTTTTGTCTAAGTTTGATATATATATTGTGCTTTCTTTTTTTTTGTTTTGTTTTAACACAGTACATCTGTAAAAGGATTTTCCCAGTCGAAAACTATAGCTTCTAGCATTTCAAATAAACTCGTGCATTAAGAATGTAGTATTGATAGAATTTTCACTATTAACTGTTTCTCTTCCATTATTCAAACATATTTATATATATATATATATAAATATGTACACTCACATATATGCATATACATGTGCGCACACATATAATTCATTACAGAAAGCATGGTGTGTTCACAAATGAAATAATCTACATCCGCACACGCATCCACACACATTAAACAAATATATGGATTTGTCTTATTTATTTTAATGTTGGTCTAGATTGTTTGATTTGTGAATATGCCATGCCTTGAATAATGAAATCTATAAATCATACCCACACACACACATACACACATATACATACACAGATACACATGCAAAAATACACACATACATTTGCGTATATATACACACACATATATATTTACATAATGCATTGAATCTGTTCAATGCATTATGTAAATATTGCAAGCAACGAAGCCAAGTTTCTGGTTTGCAGAAAACTTGCTCCCACCAGGGTCGAGGGTGCGGAAATCAAATCATAAATGCTGCCCTTCCTTCTCCGACTAAGCTATCAAAATAACAATGGACGTTCACTCCGGAACCTCCTAAATATAGGAAGCAGAATGTTTTTTAATTACGATTGTCCGTGAAATTTATTAAAACAAAAATATGTTGATTTATTATATTTTTTCATAATTTCTTTAGTCACTGGCGAAGGCACGTGCTCTAGTGTTTAAGGGGTTTTGTTCTTGAGTAAAGAGGCTGAGGGTTCAGTTCTTGAATGGGTGCTACATTGTGTTCTTGAGCAAGGTACAATGTTTCATGTGTGAGTGTGAATTCATGCAGCTTAATGGTTAGGGGTTCAATCCATGGTTAATAACCCATCAGTTTGATCAACTCTTGGACCGTGTGGCACGTTGTCTCTGAGAGCAAGGCTCATGTGTGTGAAAAAGCTTAGCTCTGTGGTTAGAGTATCAAGTTCATAATCAGTAAGCTATGAGTTCAATCCTAACTCCTGGACCAAGTACCACAGTGTGTCATTGAGCAAGGTAGTCTTTTTATTCGCAAGTGAGTATGAAATCACATGGCCTTGTGGTGAGGATGTTTGGCTCATAATCATAAGGGTGTGTGTTCAATTCCTGGGCTAGGAATTATGTCCCTAACTCAGTTGTACATGAGTACCAGCTGGAGCAGCTCTCTCTCTCTCTCTCACACGCACATGCTCTTGCTCCCTCTCTCCTGCTGTCACATCTGGATAGGGTGGGAGGGCCAAGAAATTGGTCTATGTCTGCTTGGGACTTAGAGAAGCACTTGAAGCAATCAACAAAAGCAGGGCAACGTGTCACCAGGCCTTACTTGCTTATGAGTGATGGCTGGTTCCCAGCTGCTCTTTTTAGCATTTTGACATTAGGTATGTGATCTTACTCCAAAATTCGTTATTTTCTTTACTTGCTGGGTCTGGAGGAAAAAAAAAAATCAGAAACATTGATGCCAGTGATTACCCTACTCCTCTTCCTCCCCCTCCTCCTCTCCCCCCTCTTCCTCCCCTCCTCCTTACCACACACACACAAGCACACATACATTTATATGCATATAAATATATGCATGTGTATGTGTGTATACATATACATACATATACATACATATACACAAGGCGGCGAGCTGGCAGAAACGTTAGCACGCCGGGCGAAATGCGTTGCCGTATTTCGTCTGCCGTTACGTTCCGAGTTCAAATTCCGCCGAGTCGACTTTGCCTTTATCCTTCCGGGGGTCGATAAATTAAGTACCAGTTACGCCTGGGGGTCGATGTAATCGACTTACTCGTTTGTCTGTCCTTGTTTGTCTCCTCTGTGTTTAGCCCCTGTGGGTAGTAAAGAAATATACATATAACACACCCACATATAAATGACGATTGTTATATGAGTGTGTATATATATATTAGCATATGTATAAATATATGTGTGTGTGTGTGTCTGTGTGTCTGTGTGTGTGTCTGTGTGTGTTTGTATGTATGTATATATGTATGTATGTATATATGTATGTATGCATGTATGTATGAAGTTTGTATGTATGTATGTATGTATGTTTAAGTA